>NC_042293.1:8514961-8814961 GCF_901000725.2 Takifugu rubripes
AGAGCAACGCAGGACCGGAAGAGAGTAAAACACAGACGATCAGATGGCCCAAGCAGAAATATCCTGCTGACTCGGGGCAAAAAAAAAAAAAAGATAGAGGAACTATCTGACGACACACCAGCGAGAAACGCTGAGCTTATTTTCCCACCCCTGCTTGAACTTAAGACTGAGACTGCTGATGTTTAAGGAACCTCCATGAGCGTCTGCCCGCAGAGCCGTCATGGTGGCCGTTGTGGCGTGTAGCAGCTCCAGGGGTCGTACACGCCGCAGGATCGACCCGTCCAGTGGTGATTTTCCATCTTACGTTAACAGTGGTATTAATGCCGTTTATACTGAATACTGCCGTCAAACGGTCGCTGACACGTTCAGGCGATGCTACCGATCCGGTTTCAGATGTCGTGAAGTGAGAAGTAAGAGAAGAAGGAGGAGACCCCAGTGAATGTGTTGATGATATCTAGGACTATGGTAGTTCACAGTGTTTCAGGCCCAAAGTTGCTTCTGACTTGTCACACACACACATACACACACACACACGAGCGTGCGCATACACTCTGAAAACATGCCTGTACTGTAGAAACTTCAGATTCAGAGGGTGAGACAAACGAAGGTTGCGGGCGACAGATCAGAGGAAAATATCAGCCAGCCTGTCTGGGATTAACTATGGAGGATTTGGTGGGATTAAAGCTGATAAAGTGTGCTGTATGAGGGAATTACTGGGAATAATGGGATTACGGATCCCTCACATGACAAGTCCGGCCGCTGATTTCTCTTTCATTTCAGCTCACACAGTCGTGGTGTGTGCTGTGTTCTGAACCACTGATTGCCATCTAAGGACCACACACACACGTACACACAAGTACGTAATATGGTCCCAAAGCCCGTGACGGCAGGATCTAGTCCAGCAATAAGAACCCTGCAGATCTAATAACTAACCCAGCAGGATTTTGGGGTCAGAGTCTTGAGAGCACGCTGACTCTTGAAATCTACATTTGTGGGAAAAGGAAGTGGTAGAATACTGCAAAACCAATGCAAAGGCCTGTGCTGCTCAGCGGGGGTGCGATTCGCCGCCACAACAAAAATACTCCTCAGTATTTCTTTGAGTCAGTGTCAATAACTTGTCAACAGGAATCTTCTTCAAACAACCGCCTCTCGTTTAACAAGAAGTGGTTGATGCTGAAACTACAAAGCAAACCCAACTGCGCTGCCGCAGTCACGCCAGTCTGGCTATCCGCCTTCCCTTTTTTTCCCCTTCCTTCTTTGTCATCCTTTCTGTGCACATCCATTTAGTCACAGGCGACCATGCCGCTCGTGCGGGGAGAAAAGAGTGCGAGGGTGGAACGAACAAAGGCAGTCTGGCTGATGTCGGGCTGCGGACACTAACACAGTTGTGGAAATGCTCCTGACTTTCAGAGTAGCACCCATAATTCAGGGAAATACAATCGAAAAAGAACACACGCACGCACGCACGCACGCACTCCCTTTGAGGCCGCAAAATAGATTTGGAAGTAAGATTGGACCACATGAAGCGTGGGGGTCAGTGTGGAGACAGTGTGGAACATGAGGTAATCAGACACACTTAAACGCACGTGCGCACACTGTACATGCATATGCACACTTCTTGAGGGTCCCCAGTGACATGCGCTGAGAGGAACAGCAGGTAAATGTTACTATTCTCGTCTGTCAGTTATCTATATTGAAACATTCTAGGATCAGCGGAGGCAGGTAGGAGTGTTACTGGTACCACAGCTTCTGGGGGATGAAGAGCGGTGTAGGACTACCTGAGGGTAGCACACTGAATATTTTGTGGAGAGTTCGATGGAGGTGCCGACATGCGTTGAGGGAGCACCGGGATGAGATAAAGGTCGAGAGTTTGGGGCGTCCAGCAGTGAGATGTGTGGGGGCAGGGGAGACTGAAACTGTTGTTATGGACAACGTGCTGCCTTCCTGGCCACTCCCACATCCTGGCACTCCACGGCTGACAGCGCTATTAGCATCTGGGCCGCGTAGTAGGTGGCCATGATGATGGCACGCGAGTGAGGCACGGGGAAGCAGAATTTGTTGACAGCGATGGTGAGATCCGAGACCATGAAGAGCACGGCGCCCAGGCAGGCGGACAGCTTAGTCCAAGTCCACAGGTCGTTCGCCAGCTGCAGGCCTGCCACGGCTCTCCAGCCCATGAAGCCGATGAGGGCGATGTACACGCCCACCAGGTAGGTGAAGGGTCCGGCGAGGTAGGGGTACAGCAGGATGTAGCTCAGGGAGGAGACGCCGGTGATGACCATGCCCGCAGCCACGTTCAGAGGCTTCATCCCAAAGGCGGAGGAGTAGAGGATGTGGGTGATAGCGAACATCAGGAGGCCTGCAGGAGCACAGGAAGTGCAAAAAGGGCTCAGTGTGTAAATAAATAACTGAAAATAAGTGATGCATTGACGATTTGGCAGCCGTTTCTGGTTTGTTTCACAAAGCTGTTTACTAGACAAAAGTGGTTTCTGAAAAAACGGGAAGACTGATGTCATGTTTGCATCTCATAGCAACAAAAGTAAAGCCCGAACTGTAGGAAGAAAAAGGCCCGAGTGATATGCTGATGGGTTTGGGATGGGTCCCTCACCGTGCTCGAAGTAGCCCTGCTCCTGCCAGATGAGGAAGGCATCACCCAGAGCGGAGAAGATGAGGCCAGCCAAGATCTTACGCGCGCTGGCGTGAGCACCCAGGAAGCTGAAGCCGTGTGCCAATAAGAAGACCCACAGGCAGAAAATGGGCAGACATTTGATCAGGGCGCTGAACCAGGAGGGGCTGGAGGTGGGAAGCCACAGGACAAAGTACACACAGGTGGCCTTGAAGAATGGCACCAGCTTGGGTCCTTCACTTTTGACCTGAAAACAGATTAAAGATGGGACGTCTTGAGTGGCCCACAGGCACGTGATGGCGAGTGAAGTGAAACTTTGTGAAAATGACCCGAGGGGGAAATGCAGACAAAGCTTCCACATGATCCTCTGGCCGTCTTTAACCTTCTCTTCTCTTATAACCTATCTCCACCTTTGCCCCACATTCTTCTCAGTGGGAGTTACCTCTCAGCTTCACCATCCCAACTGTGCTGCCTGTTACATTTCTTTCTGTCCAAACACACAAAATTACAAAAACATAGCAGCACACACTGTACCTGATTGCTCTTCTCTGTATGACTCAGCTGATCCAGAAGGTTTTTTCTGATCAGATATTAATGCTTAATTAATGCTGGATCTTAGCATGCCATGAACACACACATCCTGTTTTTAATACACTCGCACCTTTAGTCAAGTATTCCATTGTGATTTGATAAAAAAAAAAAATTAAACAAAGCACTCTTTCTACTGATATGAGAGAATTATTTGTGCGGCTTTTATTACTCTGTTGTTCCTTTTATACAAAGGCTTAATTACAGTGAGTTTCTAATATTAATAATTTCAACTTCCATTGGTTATGATGAAAGAAGAAGTAATGTGGCCATCAAAACACAATTCTGCTTTGGGGCACAACTGAGCACTTCTCTGCTTCTTCATGTTGCTTTCTGTAAGCCATATGTTCAGTGTTTTTTTTAAATGAATAATCATAAGAGGAAATTGAATATAAATGTTTCTAAGTCAACATCTTCCTGATAGATTGAATAATACCCTGCAAGGGTCAGATCCTTCTATGGCTCAAGGAAGTCAGATATGACCGTCACCTTTGATCTTATTTGTGCTGCCATTTTTAACTATACTCAACTGTAGCTTCCTTTCCCATTGTTCTACACGTGAACTTAGTTTATACAATAACAGAGATACAGGAGGATGACAGCCAAGCCTGAAAAAGGACAAACAAGGAATATCTGCTACAAAGAAAGCTACACATGCAGCTGGTCTGACCCCTGTGTTATCATAGTTGTCTTTGTCACGATGGCTAAAATGCGATTTAAATGGCCGGCATAATTTGGAGAGTGGAGTTAGGACCAGTGTAGGGAGGACGATCCAGGAAGGAGAGAGCAGCTGCTTCTGTGTGCCAACTAAAACACAGAAAACAGCCCAGCCATGATAAACATCTACTCGACCAGTCTGAGTCTTACACCACCGATCAACAGAAACATGATAGGTGTAAATAAAAGACCTGTAAAGTCTCATGCACGCAGTCTGGCAGAGGGGAACGGAAACATAAGTGTAGTCCTGGCAGGAACAGCTGGTGTGTGTGTGGGGGGGGGGGGGGGGGGGGGGGGGTCATATGACAGTGATCTTTCCATTCTATTCCATCCCTATAGCAGATAATAACAATACAAGGCTTAACTCGTCCATCTCTGTAGCGTTTTCGATGTATTCTATTGGGTTTGACAACTGTCGAGGCAGAAAAACACCCTAGACGCATCACCGGTCCTCACTGGGGACTTTGTGTGAGGACCCTCCGAGAAGATGTCTTGAGTGAATTATTAAAAAGCTTTTGTAATGATCTAACACCTCACACAAGTTATTTTTTATCCCCTGGCCAATAAATGACATGTTATCTTATAAGACAAAGACGACCTGCCTTTTCTGGTTATAGCTGACCTCATAAGAGGCCGAACGCTTTGTTACGAACGCTTATTACTTTATAGTGTATTATTAAAAACTCTTATCAAGATTGGCTTCCTTATTCTTATACTAATTAAGAACCATGGCTCTTAAGCAGAATATCTTCGAGATGCTAGTACTTAGAGCCCAAATTGAACATTTAAAGAAGTTAAAGGTTTTCTAAAAGTAATTGCATCCCCACAAATGGTTGTTGGGAATTTTCAATGAAAAGTTGCACTCTGAAAGCAAAAACACCAGAATTGCTTTCCCAGAAATAAGACTATTATTAGAAAAGTTAATAAATGATTGTTCTCATGAGGGATCTGAGGTCTGAGAGAGAAATTATGGCCTACTGCACACCAGCAGCTTCTCTCTGTGAGCCCCATCCATTCAGTGACAAAGAGTCTTTACACAGATTAAGCGCATCATCACCAAGGCAACCAGTGGGGAAGCCTTTCATCGCAGCAAATTACATCACACCATCCAACCTCAGCGCCCAGGAAAAGAGGAACATTCCAGGACTTTCAAGGAAGCGGATGCTTTCCTGCACGATTTATAACCAATGCACCCTCCTGTAACGGTTCAAAAGCGGTGTGGTCCATACATGCTAACAAAAGATAGCTTGAAAAGCGCCTACAACAAAAAAGATGAAGAGAAATCCAGCCCCTGTCGGAACACGCAGCTCGGCGCATGCGTAACGGGCCGGCACGGGAAAGAGGAAAAAGAAAGACACAAAAGCTCGTCACATGACACTTTTTCCCTTTTCGGCCAAGGGCTGCCTCTGGGAAATGTGTGAAAATGTCCTTCCTCTGCTCAGAATACCGAGCATGAAACATTTGTGGCGACACGACATGAAAGCTAGCGTTACAGCCGGACACGGAACTTGTCCTGCGCAGAGTGCCAACACATACATATTATCAGATTCCGACCCAATAGAACGATGACAGATTATCATGTACGTCCGATGTTGTCCGAGTGACCAAATCGAATTTATAAACCAGGTATTGTCATACAATGGGTTTTAAATGTTAGCTGGAAGAGCCCGCAGTGGCCTCCGGAGAGAAAGTTTAACACGCTAAGCTTTCAAAATAATGTCAATGTCAAGAATTAGATGTCTAGCTATTAATAGCGAACGATAGATCCCATATAGAACACGTCCAAATTATTGGATAATGATGCTTCTTATTTAGCAACACCCTCATAAGCGTTTAACGATTGATGAATATAAACTGGCTGTAAGGGGATGCTCACCACTGTTACCGGAGAAACCATGGCTCCCTGGTGGACTGTGTTTGCGGCGAACGGGAAAGAACCTCAGAACTCAGGTCAGATTCTCCTCTATATGTTGCTCTGGTAAAAGGGATGCCGAATGTTTTTGTCCTCGCTCCGGTGGGCGGTCCAACACCCTGTAGGACGGTGGCGTGGGCGTGAATTTGTCTGCTGACCAATGACAACGCACAAATCCAGTGAAGGGGGCGGGTTCAGAAGGCAAAGACTCCCTGTTGGGAGGAGTCAGTGTGTTGTTTATGTCAGAGCAGATGGTCTTTATTTACATTTTGCAGAAATCGAGCTATTTGGCAACATCTGTGTCAGAAAAGGCCTTATAAATCATGGAAAAAACTTCAAAAAATAAGTATCCCTCTATTAATCAAAATGCATTCGTTTTTAATAAATATATTATATACACAATGTGTTTACATCCTTTGTCTACTGTCTTCACGGAAGATGTTTTGGGCTAAACCTGCCTTATTTTGTAAAATTAGCATGCTCCTAATTCAATATGCGGAAATGTGAATAAATGATTTTGTCATTGATAATTCCAAGATAAAATAGCTTTATTTTTGCATGTCAGCGTTAGTGTTTATTTTTCTTCAGAGCAAAATCTACGATGCAATAACGACATCTTGTGGAAATCATATGTAAAATCCAAACAAATCCTGAAGAAACGTGGAAACAAAAATGATTGCGGCCGACACCTTATTAAACAGGTCAGATCGCATTTTATCCGGCTTGGTGTCACGTCTTTGGACTTAATCTGACTGTACAAAAAGTATAGTTTGTTTTAAGACTCTTTTTCTATTTCGAACTGTAATCTTTTCCAAATATGTAATTCTCGATTTTTTTTAATAATATCAGCGGTTTTTGCTTTATCGAAACAAAACGCATTTCACATGACGTCAGTCGAAATACGTCCTCAAATAACGTCACCAAACCTTTCACAACGTTTCGCGTATTGTGTTTGTTGAAAAAATGAGTGGCTGATGCTGGCAATTGTAAGGAGTTGTTAGTAATACGATTACAAAAGGATAACAATTTAATTTATACCTACCCATATTCCACACCATTGCCAGGCCTCTTTTGCGTTAAACAAACCAAAGATGACGCGTGCTGACACAAAAGCGGAACTACGTAATCACGACTTCGCTCACTTCCGTAAAATACTCCAGAGCCTTTAATTTGTCGGCTCTGCGCTCTTTTTGCCGTTAGTCTTGAGTTATATCGGCGCTTCATATGTCAGAGTTTTTAATGATTTTTTTCCGATCCTTTTTGATAATTTACATTATCGATGGGGGTGGCCTCCGTTAGTGCGTTTTGTTTTTATCTTAACAAAAGGCAAGGTCTTTTGGACTGTTTATTTGGCTAATGTTAAGACAGGATTAGCTTAGCTGAAGTCCGCGCAGGCTATTGAAACGAGGCAACGTCATCTTTATTTAACAATTGCAGTTTTCCTTTTGTTGGTATTTGAAAAGTAGTTTTCTCAACACCTCGCCAAGTGTTGTTGGTGGACGCCGAACCTCGAGCCAGTTTTGTTTCTTATTTAATATTTGAACGCTAACGCTGAAAGCCCGCACCTCCTTTCCATGCTCTTTGCTTCAAACGCACAGGTCATTATGTCATCTGCAGCCAAAATGATGGACTTTGACAATGTTTTGGACATCGCCTCGCAAAACCAGGGTGTCAGCAATGTCCAGGTAGGGCTGTCATTTACACATGGCTTTCTCAAGTCAAGTTAAACGAAACACGTATGGATGCTTTGATATCATGTGATTTACAAGTCTTAATTTAAAATATGAAAACGTTTGACATTTTGCACATTTTCCTACGTGGTAGGGTATATAGCAGACGCAGTGACGACCAATACAATGACTATGTATATAAATATATATATTTCTAATAATTCAGACCACTGCATAACCTGTACTTTTCCCTTGACCTTTAACAGAAGAGATACAGTTTACAAGCTGGACCATCAAAAAGGGACCCGAGATCAAAGGGTGTAAATCCAACTGCTGTACAGGCTCTTCTGAAAAAACGGTCCCATGATACTAAAAAGAAAGGTAATGATCCCTGAATCATGTATATGACACTGTGGATAACTTACAAAAACTCATTTAGATCTTTATGCTGACATTTGTTTCAGAAATCGAAATGAAGAAACAGAAGGAGACCTTGCTTGCTAGGAGGATTGAGCTGAAGTCGGACCGTAAGGCACGAGCTATGGCATCTAGAACCAAGGACAATTTTAAAGGATACAATGGTGTTCCAATCACAGATAGTCCAAATAAGAGGAAGACAAAACTGGAAATGCAGGAAGAAAGAGCCATGAATGAGGACAGATTTAGGAATACCTCAATAGACCCAGCGGATGATGAGGATAATTATGAATACGAGCAGTCAGATTCAGAACCAGATCAGGAGCCAGAACCGCTGAGAGCAGGCAAAACTATTGGGAGTGGTATCAAGCCTTCATCTAAGAAACCCAGTGGCCCACCCAAGCCTCCTCTGGCCTTTGCAGACTTACTGAAATTGGCAGAGAAGAAGCAGCATGAGCCAGTTGAGCTCAAGCCCAAGACAGTGAAAAAGGAAGAAAGGCCCCGTACAGCGGATGAGATGAGGGAACTAGAGCTGGAACGCAAGGCAAAGAGGCAAGGCAAAGACAGAGAGACAGACAGAGACCAATCCCAACCAAGTTCCATTTCAGGAAAAAAGGGCAATATGGAAAGGGATCAAAAAAGTGGCAGGCCACTAAAGAACTCTTCAGAAAAACCTAGTTTAACCAGTGGGTCCAGTAAGAGACCCCACCAAACAAAAAACATGGACAAAGGCCCCTCTTCTTCCAAAACAGATAGAGACAGATCCAGCATGCCTCAAAACAACAGAGACAGACCCAAGACAAGCTCCTCTGGATCATCTGGTTCCGTTACTAATAAAGTTTCTTCAAAACCAGCCTCATCCCGGATGCCAGCCAAACAAGGGTCCTCCATGAACTCATCTGGCCAAAAGTCCAGCAGCCCAAGTGACCTTAAGTTAAAAAAAGAAAGCACCTCATCACTGCAAAGAAGAGCTCCTAGTAGTTCTGGGAGCAGACTTCCATCAGAACCAGGCCAGAAATTTCAACAGGGAAATGGTCCACAGCCCAGACCCAGTCAGGGAGGGTCATCAAGGCAGGGGCCTCCAGCTGGGGGCCGCCCATCTGGTAGAGGAGAATCAGTTCGACCTGGAATGAATTCTGCTTTAAAATCAGGTGGTAATTCACAGATTAGGCCTTCATTAAGTGGACCTCCTAGGGCGGAGAACCAACTCGAGGCCCGGCAGGGAGCTGCTTTCAGGACGAAAGCTAATGTACCACAGGTCAGGTCTGGGGGAAGGATCACACATGGCCCCCTCGGGAGTACTGGAATCAGAGCTTCTGGGGTTGGGTCGAGCCAGTCTGGTGGCGGTGGACCGTTACCTGGCCGATCAACTAGCAATATTGGATCAGGACCGGGGAGACCAAAATGCACTGTGGTTTCTGAGACCATTTCATCTAAGAATGTCGGTGTATCTCGGCCAGGTGTCCCTCCTCATATGGGCATGCCCCAGAGACCTGGGATGCCCCAGAGACCTGGCATGCCCCAGAGACCTGGGATGCCCCAGAGACCTGGGATGCCACTAAGGCCAGGGATGCCCCAGAGACCTGGGATGCCACTAAGGCCAGGGATGCCTCCTAGACCTATGATGAACAGACCACCAGGTGAGACCCTTATTGCATATGAAGGTGCATTAATAGCCGGATTTGTCAAATTACCCTGCATGTTCTTTAAAAATCTGACCGCTCTACAGGTACAATGCTGCCACCCATCACCTCTGCATACAAGCGAAAATACGAGGATGAAGAAGAGTATGACCCAGAAATGGATGATTTTATTGATGATGAAGGAGAAGAACAAGAAGAAATTTCTAGACACATTAAGGAGATTTTTGGTTATGATCGGTCCAGGTAAGATTTTCAACCTGTCAATCTTTATTTATGTTTACAATAACTTCAAAGAAGCAACCTTATTCCCTTTTTATTCCCTCAGGTATAAAGATGAGAGTGACTATGCACTTAAATTCATGGAGAGCAGCTGGAAAGAAATGCAGAAAGAGGAGGCCAGAAGGTAAAATGAGTCATCAGGTCTGAATGCTGCATCACGTTTGTCTGCAGAGCTGCATCGTTCAATTTTTTGTGTCTGCTTGTACTTTAGCCTGAAGATGGCAGTGCATGAAGATCTGGAGGAGGAGAGACGGGAGCAAGAGGAGTTGAAAAGTAAAACGAAGAGAAAAAAATTGAACTGAAAATCGCCTAAAGTGAAAAATGAATGAATGAATGGGAAAAGGTGAAGACGAGAGAGAGCGCAGCTGTGAAATCGGCAAGCCCAGCGACTGTCTTGACCTCCATTCTTTGGACAGCAGCTGACAAATGTGACACAAACTGAACGAAGACTAGAGTTTTATTCAACAAAAACTTGAAAATATGCACAGGTCTTCTAGCCATGATATGACTAAAGGTTTTCTCATTTTCAATGTCTTTATTTATTTTCCCTTTCTGAGTGCAGAGTTTACAACATGGATGCTGAGTTGTTGTTTTTTTTTAAAAAAAACGACTAACAATGTTATTAAAAATGCTAATTTTGAACAGAGGTTATTTTTCCAAGTGCACATTTGATTGTAAAGACAACTGATTATGCAAATAGCTACTTGAGTGCTGGTCTCCAAAAAGGACTTGAAAATTAATTTCCCAGATGGTTTTATTTAATAGTGGCATTTTATATAAATTATTTTACAATCATAAAAATGTAATATAAACTGATTTTACTTTGTTGAGTTTTATTTTGGATGAACATTCGCCCTTTTCTTCGTACGGTGGGGGCGACATGCTTATTGTCCTTCGCGCCTGGCCGTAGCTCGCATGCCCAGTGGGCGTGGCCAGCCGGCGTTCGCTTCGCTACTGCCGGGAAGTTTGCGGAAGTTTTTCTTTTATCGCTGAAGTTAAAGCCACCCTAATAAGTCTACAGTAAAAGCAGGGTAGTTTGTTGGTAACTCGAGAAATGGACCTCAGTTCGGATAAAATACACAAGATTCTTTCCAAGGTTAGTTTTTTACAATTCGAGCTTTGGCCTGTCTAAGGTTTCATCACGTTGATATCGATGCTGGCTAGCGGCTAAACAGTTCTTGCCGACTGGTTTAACCAGATTTGTTACCTAATGCTCTGGCAAAACTTTGGAATATTACGGAAATATTTGATATTTTAGTTGGAAAAGACTACTATTTTTCTCTTTGATGGGAACGCTGTGATAAATGAAAACTCCATCAAACATTGGCAATAGATTAGGCCTGTTAGTGACGGGAACAGATATATTACTTTATCTTAATTACATTATGGCGAGATTTAATAAAAAAAACTGAAGAAGAATCAGTTATGTCTGAAACACTACAGCTTGTATATCTCTCTACATCAGAACAGGATGTATTCATTTAAATGAACATGTTCTTATTTTTTAATTACAAAAATACACTCACTAGTCTGAGTTTTTGATCCAAATTATATCAGTACAAATTCCACGATGTTGCCATTGAGGAGCTGCAGAAGATCCACCGAATCTTCCCTGACATGATCCCATCGTCGGGCACCTACAGTGAGTTATTTTGGAGGACAAATTCAGTTCCTTTTTATATCGATGCATTATAAACCTGACTGCTCCTGTTATTGATTTCAGCGTTTACTGACAGCACCCAGAAAGATCTGTTGAAACTGATCGGGAACCTCGCGGTCCAATATGGAGGTAGGTGTGAACTCTTGACACTAGAGACTGTTCATGGAGACTATTGTGCACTGATGACAGCTCCTCTGTCATAAGGTCGCACCTACAACTTCCCCGTTCAGCTCTGGCTGTTGGACTCTTTCCCCTTCACTCCTCCCATATGTTTACTGAGACCCACGGCTAACATGGTTATCAGGGAGGGCAAGCACGTGGATGCTCGAGGACGGATCTTCCTGCCGGGACTGCAAAACTGGGATTACGTAGGGTTCAGTGCTTTCCAGAATCAAGCACGATGGTGAGGATTAAATGTTTCCATTAGCTTGACTGGAGTCCAACTTTTCCAACAGCCCAAGTCATCAGTGGTGGGTCTTCTGAGAGAGATGACTGCCAAGTTTGAAGAGGACCCCCCTCTGTCCTCAAAGGCTCCAGCAGACAGTCAAAACCCAGAAGACCTTCTGAATTTTGTGACCAATCTTCAGATCAATGATGGTGATTCACTCAACCCCACTGTTTGATGATTAATAATTAACCGGATGGAGTTCAAGCTCAGTGTCTGTTTCAGGTGGAAGCAGACATCACGATAAAAGAGTGAACAAAGTCTCTGTTATCGGTGGAGGGGATTTAGGAATGGCATCAGTGATGAGCATTTTATCAAAGGTATCATGTGTTTTATTTAAATCCCTATCCTACATTTTACGGCCTTACGATGCGTTCTTGTTTTAGTACTGATTTTCCCTTTCCCCCCCTTTGTTTCTAGTGTAAAGTGGATAAACTTGTTTTCATCGACGTTGCTGACAGCTCCACCAGGGGCGGCAGTACTGATCTTGAAATTTTCCAGCTACCCAATGTTGGGGTGTTCAGAGGTACGGGGTCTGTTGAACTGTCAGTGAGTAAATGTCCACCGCGCGCTGAATCACCGCACGTGTTGGAGTGTTTCAGAGGGTGGACGATTAGTGTTGTGTTCAGGGAGCGCGGCCCTGAACCCATCAGAGGGGTGGATGAAACAAGACGACACCAAGTGTTTAGCCAAGGTCTAACTGCAGCAGCGGAACCTAAAGCTGCGGCTGTTGCTGGGGAGGCTTTAACCACCGGTTGTTCTGTCTCGGCTAGATTTGTCGGCCTCGGCCGGCTCCAGAGTCCTCGTGGTCACTGCCAACGCATGGAGCAGCGAGCAGTCCTACGTGAGCGTGGTCCAGACTAATGTTGACATGTACAGAGGAATCATCCCACATCTGGCGCGCCTCAGTCCTGATGCGGTCATGATCATCGCCTCACAGCCAGGTTGGTGCCAGAGAGTTGGAACGGAACCAAACGCTGCTCATTCACTTCCTGATGTGTCAGCATGTCTGCCTTTTGTGTCCAGTTGACATCATGGCCCATGTTGCCTGGAGGCAGAGTGCTTTGCCGCCAACGCGGGTGATCGGAGCTGGGTGTAACCTGGACTCAGAGCGACTTAGTCACATTCTGGATATCAACCTGAACACTCATAAGCAGGCCTGGGTCATCGGGGAGCTGTCGGACAACAAAAGTGAGACAGAGATTTAACATTTCCACAGTTTTTTCTACTTCCTGTTTTACCCCGCCCTCACTGTTGGTGTCATTAGTTGCTGCTTTATCCGCGCTGACATAATTGGTAGTGCTTCGCCTGTTAGTCACACACAGTCCTGCCTCTCTGGTTTGTAAACAGCGTACTCATGTATGTCTATGTCCTGCAGTTCCTGTGATGAGTAACGCAGGGCTGAGCTTGGGAGGTCAGTCAGACATCGCCCCGGGATCCAGTTCCACAAAACCAGTGCTGGACAGGTACCCATATGATTTACTTTTTGTAGTTAATGTTATTAAAAAGGCATTAAAATGCAGGAATGCTGCAGCTTGATTGTTTATTTACAACATTAAATTACGTGTGGGCTAATTGTGCTCAGAGCCTTTGAGATTATGAAGAATCGAGGTCAGAGGTCATGGTCCGTGGGACTGTCCATCGCTGACATCACAAACAGCATCTTGACTGACAAGAACAAGGTCCACTCGGTCTCCACACTGGCTCAGGTACAACTGCGTCCCTCTGATATCCCATGTTGCACTTCTTTCTCTCAAAGGTGCGACCGTTTAACAGCCCGTTGACGTGATAATTAAGTGACGCATTGAATGAGACGTGGGAGAGCCCGACTGAGATACGTGGACATCCTTCTGTTTGCATTAGGGCTGGTGCGGCATAGGCACAGAGGTGTTCCTCAGCCTGCCGTGCAGCATGGGCTCAAACGGATCCACGCGGCTGGCTGGAGTTACGCTGGGATCAGAGGAAGACGCCAAGCTGAGGGACAGCGTTACCTCGCTTTCTAACCTCATGGGTCAGCTCAGGATGTGATGAAAATCATCAGTCTCTTATTCTGCCCTAACGGTACTGGGTCAAATCATCCTACGTATCCATGTACAGTTTAGGTGTATTTGGTATCTAAATATTTCCGAGCGTAGGCACCTGGATTGTTACACTTGTGCACTACTTTTGAAATTCATAGAATCTAAATCAAAATGAAGGAAACATATTTTTATATCTGAGAATTTTACTATGGCTATATTTACCAAAATGTGTCATTATTTATAAACCAGGGTGTTGGCAGAGGAAAATTAAGAATGTATAGCACGTCATATCGGGAGTGATTTAAGTAGCTCTGTTGGTCGAGGACTTTATAATATGAAGGTTTCTGAACTGCGTTATTCTTTTGTTTTAAAAAGCTTCCTCCTATTATCTGTAAAATAGGACTGCAGGGTTTTTTGTGGGTGTGCAATAAATACGTGAATCAATTTGTTTGCTGGATGTTTGTGTCGGAGAGAGACGAGAGAAACGACGGGTTTATCTCTTTTATGAAACACAACCGGGCAGCTGTATACACCTACACAACATTGGTCTGAGCACCAGCAACACTGATTGGACAAGATCTGTAGAGCTTTGAGTTTTGCATGATTCCAAAGCTCAAATAGCTGCAAAAATGTTCCCAAGAAAACCTTGAAATAAACACGGTAACAGCACTTCTTTTTAAACGGCGGAATAATGAAGATTAATATAGACAAAAGCTCGTAATAATGACAAGTCAGTGCAAAAAAATCCATCATATTTAACCAGAATATGTAAAGTGAGATAACTGAACTTAAAGTCTATACAAACATGTATATTAGATCCTTGTGCTAAATAATATGGCTCAACTTCCATTTGTTAAGAACTTTTGCCCTGACACACCCACTGTCAGTCACTGACACGCAGCTGTGAGTATGAATGAATTGAGCTTTGATTCTTTCTCCCTCCCCAGTTCAGGGTGACACAGTGTATTGATATAGCTTACAACGTCCCCGGGTGTATAAATGTGCACATTCATAAATAGGAATTACAACTTGAAGTAAGAGGCCAAGCTGTTCCCCTCCAGACTAAAATGACCCTGATTCTTTCCGCCACTAGGTGGAGCTGCTCTTCATGGATACTGCGACAACTTCAACCTCTTTGCATCCTGACAGTAAACTTTTCATGTCCTGTCACCTCACGAATTTTACACCATTTAGCATTGACACATTTACAGTATGTACATCAAACGGGCCGGGCTGCTCTGGCATTATTTCAACCCTGAAACAATATTCATCATCAATTCAGCGTACAGCTTAAAATCAAACAAAAGCAGCTAAATTGACCAAATCCGTTTATGGCTGCGCTGTTGAGGGAGGGGATTATCTGGTTAGCCTTTGTAGAATGATAAACTTCAGTATTTGCAGCAGCGACGGGCTACCCCAGGACGTCCCCGTTGCTGGTGGTCACCACTTTCACCATCCTGTCGAACGCTTCCGGCAGCTTTAGCTGCGAGTGACCTGATTCGGTGACGGCTTCTTATCAAGTATTGAACACCTCATACAGTAAACAAACTGTTTGGAAAACAGTTACTCGATGCTATTGAACAAACTGTTCAACAAAATGTGTGAGCCTGCTCACGGTTTGCCATAAAGGCGGTATAAATACGTAAGATTAAAGGGCTTCAGCAAAGATGGCGCCCTCACTGTGCCGCCGTGAGAGCCCTTGTGTTGCAGACGCCACCCTCACTGCACTGTGCTCTGGTTAAGACACTGTTGGACCAAAGCAAGAAGGTTTGTAGCCACTATCTGATCAAATTACGCCCTGCGAGTGTCCGTCAAAATCTGGTGTCACGAACCAAAGGAGAGAGCTGACGTGCAGCGAACAGCAGTTGGAAATTCCACGCTTTGAAAAACTGCCCTTGTAAAACAGGCGCGAAGCTCACGCTGATGGAAAAGTCAATTTTCTCACACACACACACACACACACAAGAAATATCTGATGCACAGAACAGCTACTGGCTTTGAAAACAATTTGAGCATCAAAGGCGGCCTTCAGAAACATCAAAAGGTCACCGATTTAGGCAGTTCACATTGAGCCACTCTGCAAAAGTCCGGACTGGATCGGACCAAGGGCACCCCTACTGGTGACTGTCCTGAGGGCTTGGGATGGACCGGAGGAGACCCAGTGTACAAAAGTGGAGCTGGAAAAGCAGAATGGTCCCTGGGGCCTCTAGTGAAAGGCTTGGAATATCCAGGAGAGGCAGATTGGTGGGTGTCTGAAGAGCTGCCTGTTTTACATTGGAAAGGACTGATTCTGTCAGCAAAAGTGGGCGGGGGGGGGGGGATGATGGCGTCCTTCACCCAGCTGTCGTCTCCTTCGTATTCAGGCTCCTGAGGCAAACTTTGGAACGCGCACACTGAGGGAGGGATGGGAGAGTGTGACGGGGGGATGAAGACGGGAGGCGGAGGTATGGGGTAGAGAACGGGATCGTAGGCTCTGCCGACGCTCTGCTGAGTATCGCCGTGCACGCTGGGAATTTCTTCAGGCGTGGAGAGCAGCATCCTCTCCAGGTAGCGGTCGTCGTCGTCGGCCTCGGACAGGTTGTCGTACTGGGAGGTGTTGGAGGGCCGCCGGTCTCCCGCGGTGGCTGGAACATAAAGCGAGACTGGGAATTTGGTTGGCTTGTGAGGAGGAAGCCTGGGAGAGCAGGAGGAGGGCGTGGCAAAGGCACAAGGAGGGGAGCGCCTCGAGGGAGGAGGTTTTTTCTGTGGGAGGTCAAGAGACGTGGGTGGCTTCAGACACGGTTTTGGAGATGACATGTTTTGAGGGAGCAGAGGTGAAGGTGGGTGGGCCGAAGAGCGGTCTGCCTCAGCCACAGCCGCTGTGCAGGGGGAATCATGATCTAAAGCACTTTGGTCATTATGATCAGGGCAAAAGAGAGGTGGAGGTGGTAACTCTGGAAGGTCTATGATCTCATCTTCAGGCTGTAGGTTGATGACTTCCAAAGCAGAAGGCTCATAGGGTGGAGGCCAGTCGGAAGGGTTACTCTCCATCTCTTGGCTTCCACTTTGGGTCTCTGGTTTGCCCTCCTCCTCCTCCCCACTCTGCTCTATGACACCCTCCTCTCCATCTCTCTGCGATCTCACCAACGTCATGGGTTTGCTTCCTGTTGGAGGCGAAGGAGGTTTCCTGCATGGCTTTACGTGTGGGTTGGTTCCTTGGGACTGCACCGCTGGATTGGGCAAAGACAAAATGGGGGTCCTTGAGTCCTGGGGTTCTATAGGAGAAGGTGCCCGAGCGGTGCTGGTTGCGTCCTGGGCCTCAGAACTGGCTGTGCTGTCGGGCTCCCGATTTATTTTGACTGCAGGAGGCGAGTTTTGCTGCAGAGGTAGAAGGAGAACCGGTCTCTCTTGACCCAGAGCTTTCTTTGGGACTTCGTCTGACTTGGCTGAAGAAAGACATGGAGAATGTCACGGCTAGTTTAACGATGTAACGACGAGATCAGAAGCACAGGAAAGCTAAAGGCGTCAGCACCTGGTGGAGGTTGGGCCAGCTTCTTACTGCGCAGCTCGGCCATGGCGGCCTGCAGCTGCTCGATCACCACGTCGTCAGGGAGGAAGAAAGAGACGGCCAGCCGCTCCTGGAGAAACTCTCTCAGGTCCTCCAGCTGAAGTTTCTGCAGGTGCTCTGATAGGACGCGGCACAGACACAAAATATTAATGCCATTTTTAATGTGAGCAGTTCGACTACAGGACAAACACGCAGCGGAGACAGAAGCAGTTATTCTGCATAATTCAGCCAATGTGCTGTGGTCTGGGCCAGCGGAAGCGCCCAATGAAAGTGAGTTTTCCACTCCTCTCCACGGCAACCCAGCCACTTGTGTTATGTAAGCAATCCAGTTAGGAGGCAGCTGAGCGAGTAGCCGAGCGAGACCTAATCCACACAGCGACTGCCGCCTTGGCGGAATCTGGTTTTCATCTGGCACAGCTCAGACGCCGCACTCACTCTTGTGTAACTTGAAGGTCGTGTAAGCCATCGCAGTCAGCGTCTTCTCTCCGTCCAATATGTAGATGTCCCAGAGACGCAGGGTCAGGGTGAACGGGGTCTGTTATGCAAGACACGGAGGTGCAGAGATGGTCTGATTAAAAAGTAAATACGCTTTAGTGTGTTTTGCATGACGTGGTGCAGAAAGAGGCAACCCTGTGGTAGAGTTTAAACATGAGATCAGATATAAACCGGGAGGAGCTCAGGATCTGTCGGGAATCCAACACTCACTCTATCAATGAAGCACTGCAGAAACCACTTGGTGGTATAAATCCCTGTCGTCATCTGCTCCTTGTCCTGCAGAACAACATTCAATGAGAAATCTCGATCATGGGAAGTTCCTCATCGGGATCTCTCCTGAATAATAAATCTCACTTCTCTAACAAAACCGACTTTCACATCATAAATGAAGCCGGTGATGACCCGACTGCAGCGCTGCACTTACCAGGTGTTTCTTAAGCTTTGGCAGCATTTTAGAGAGAATCAGCTCATGGTGCGCCTGGAAACGGTGCAGTTTGGGAAATCCCGGGATGAAGAACCCTGCAGTGGGAACAAATATCACTCTGAATGGGTTGTGGTAGCTATTTGGACTTTAGAGAAAACATGAAAAGAACAAAAAACGTGGAGCCGAGGAGGAGAGTCAGGTGTACCGTGCATGGCGTGCTTGCTGTTGGTGAGGAGCTGCGACAGCGCCCAGAAGGCATCTTCCTCGTTCAGGTACATGAGCAAGATGGCGGCGATCTGACTCATCCCCTGGCAATAGCTCACCTCCTGGTGAAAACACCGGAGAAGAACCGGGTTCAATTATATTGGGAAAGCGATTATTCATAATTTAAGGGCCTTTTTTGACACAGACACAGGCGGAGAGCAGCTGAATGTCTGATGTAGACGAAAGGCAGACTGTGTGTGTGTGAGTGTGTGTGTGAGTGTGAGAGAGAGACAGCTACAGACCATTGTGCACACATCTGTGATATTTTAAACATTTTTACCAAAGGTCACTCAAATATTTACTCTAGCTGCTCATACATTCTCAGTTATGTGGTCTCTTCAACTTGAATTACCCCCAATTTGACTGCCTGATGTTCAGATGATTCACAGTGAATGCATCGCCCGTGGCGACCCACAGATACACAAACCTGACACAGGCTCAGCGCTTTGCCCATATTCAGGCCGATTTGACTACAAAGCTAGAAATGGACACGAGTGTCCTTTAAAGGAAGCGCCACAATTGCAATGAGGGTTAAAAATACACATTCTTCAGATTCTTCTCCACCATTGCATAAAGTATGTTCTGTTAAAGGACTAACACACTGCTCTCACATATCCTTTCAGATTGTCTCTCTCTCTCCTACTGACCCAGATTCTTCAGAGCAATGTGTGAGATGAGGGGGAAAAGGAAAGAGGGAACAGCACATGCCCATTTCCTCTGGCTCCATAACCACTAACACACAGGAATCGACCACAGGACCCCGTCATGAGAACAGACTAGGTCTTTAAATGGTAAAAAGAAATATAATGCACAAATCTGTAGATGGAGACACTTTCCCTTGAAGCTATTGGTAATGATACAAAGACCGCGTGAATCGATTCTTTTAAGACGGACTCGTTAATATATATAAGCCAAATTAGAATGAGAACCATGAGAAACAATTTCTTGGGGTGGACCAAATATGTCATTTGGAGTTTCTTTGACTGTTGAAGGGGCAATTTGTGGATTATGGTTGGGAAGATTGCTCCAGAATATGGGGTCAGTGTATCGCTACCACGGCACCCATAATGTTTGCAGCAGTTATCTTTAGCTTGTGTTATCTGAATTTGCTGTGGAGTGAGTGTCCCTGTAGCGGAGGAATCTGTGCCAGCACAGTGATCTTGGATCATGGGAGTGAATCACTGCAGGGAATCTGGATCAACGCTCCCCTGGTAGAGCAGACTGGGACTGGTGGATGTAGAAACACAGGGAAATGCTAGCAGTTAGCACCACAATCAGCTCCTGGTGCCTTTTATCCCTCATTTTAGGCTTTAAAAACTTTAAATGTATTGCCTTGATTTGCTCTGGTGGGGTAATGCAGCCCCCTCCTCTTTGTTGAATGTACTGGAGCAGTGGCACATGGGTGTCAGTATTCAGCAAGACAGGAGTTCAGTGATGAACTAAACCAAAAATAGCCTTTTGGACAAATCTGCTGGGGTGTTACTCTACGTCACTGTGAAATGAGAGCTAAACTAATAAATAAATTAAACAAATTCTCAACTGAGGCTCTATGCAGGGACAGAAAAGGATGGATTCTTGTCCTGACCTGATCTCCGCCTCATGGACACTAACGCACTCAACAGATCCGCAGATGTTGCACTCATGTGATGGTATGTCAAACAAAACACACACACCCAGTCTACACACAAACAAACTCACCGTGTTGTAGACCGAATATGCTGCCAGTACGTGAAACAGAGCCTGCTGCCTGGAGAGGGAAGAGAAACACCGGTGGTTACAGCAAGGACGCGGTTCCTTAGCAACAAACAGGCAAGCTGAAGCAGCCAAGGAGATTATTATGTTGTTCAGATTTCCCCCAGCTCACACTTAATGATTTCCCAACCTTCCCATCCTGAAATTAAACCCATCAATCACCAGACAGACTCAAAACAGCCGCAGTGTTTCTGGGAGGGGGGAGCTGACATGCTCCGGCTGCTGTGCGCTACCTTGGTGATGTCAGCACCCTGTGACATTGCCTTTAATGGCAGACTCACACTCGTTTTTAAATCTTTTAAATCTCTTTAAACCTTTTGATTCTTTTTTTTTTTTTTTTTTTTTTTTTAGAAACACAAAACATCTTTTAACTTGTGACTGTGAATCCAAGGTTGTGTGTGAGAATGAAAGAGGGGGGTGGGGGGGTGGATCGAGAGCAGGAGCCTTAACAAACAAACACATTGTGTGCGAGAAAGGATGTCTCCCCCTCAGGACTCCATAGAAAATATGCATCATATCATATAGGCAGCGACAGAAACAGGAAGATGGCTTCTTTAAATAGCCGTCGGTCTTCATGTGTGAGCGGGACAGCTGTGGAGTGGAAGGGATGAGCAGCCAAGCAGCGCAAAGAAGTGTTTTGGTCTGTTTGGGCTCGCAGGCTCTGTAGGGAGGAGGAAGTACGATGCAAACAGTAAGAGTTAAGCACTTAGTCACTCCGAGTTCACCTAAAACTGCTGTTTTGCTTCAAGACTGTCAGCCTGACAGTGGCAGGGCGTTCTTTTTAATGCCGATGGGCTTCAGATGTGCGATTGATGTCAGCATGCTTTTCTGTGCAAATGCCATTTCCTGTGGGGCTTTGTGCTCTGACAGGAAGGCTAATATAACAGAGATGAGGAAACCGCCATTTCGGTTTTGTGTGTGCGGCTGCCTCAAGGTTTGAGCCAGAGGTCACGCCCTGCGAGAAGCTATGCAAGGGAAAACCTGAGCAATGTGAGGTGAGAGGAAAAACAAAAACGAGCTCTGGAATATCCAGATGTAGCAAACGGGAAATGGCCGGTTAGCTTACGTCTGAGACGGTCAAAACATGTGAGGCTCCATAAATGGCCGGAACCGACTATATTACGATCTGTGGAGTTTCGGCTTTGAGCCAATCATAAATCAGCGTTCAGGGAGGGCCAGAAAGAACAGAACTATGTAGGTGTTCAGTGAACACGCAGCATGACGCGAATGTGTGATAAAAGCTTCGATACGCTGATTTCTGCACTCACTTTACTCCAAACCGCTCCCTGAACATGATGTGGTTCCTGAAGGTTCGGTTGACGTCCAAGTCTATCTGTTTTATCTCTGTTGAGAAGGTGCGAGCCTGCTGCTTCATTTTCTGGAAGACAAGGAAAAAGACAGAGTGATGGCCTGAAAATATCAAAAACAACTGTCACGGATTAAAAATGGCATCGCCTCCAGTCGTCTGACCTCATATTTTCCTTCGTTGTCCTGCTTGACTTTCTCGATGTCCAGCAGTAAAGCCCAGGCCTGACCTCTGAGCTGCAGAGGGATGCCTTTATACACACGTTTCACCAACTGAACACACATGTGAAAGAACCACAAAAAGACACCATTTAAACAAAGGCGCTCTAGAACGCAGGAGATTTAGAGAATGTGGTTTTTTAAATAAACTGTGGAGTTTAAACATGCAGTCAGGTTTTTGCTGGGAGAGGGTAGCAGATAAAAGGAGAAAGGAAAAAACCTATTTAAAGAGAAAAAGGAAATAATAAAACACATAGAGGGAACAAGAAAAGGTGGAAGTGAGGCCAAAACTGAGATGGAAAGTGGGTGGAATGCTTCACATACCTTTTCACTGTTCCTGTACTTGTCCCAGTTCTTCACCATCTTGAGCCATTTCTCCACTCGCTTCAAGTCCTGCTGCTTTTGCTGAGAAGGAAGAGAGAGACGTTCAGATGTTTCCCAGCATGAGCGAAATATAGACCGGCTTAGAATCTTCATACCTTCTCCTCCAGTGCGCTGGGAGTTGGCAGCTCTTCCTCGCTGGGGCAGAAAAGAAGAAGTCAGAGAGACGAAATGATCGAAGGTGTTTTGAAGACATCCGCATGATGCGAGACAGAGGACAGAGAGGGGGAAGAAAAGCTGTAACTTACTGCAGAAAGCCGAAACGGTCGGTGACCTTATAGATGTTGAAGTCAGCATCCTCCCAAGGGTCAATGTTGACACCCTCCCGTCTGCCCTGAAACAGCCACAGCACAACACTCATGTTTCTATTGTGTTTCATCATCATATCCAAGTATTTCTAATGTTTCACTGTCACATGAGTGAGTCTGACGTCAGTGAGTCTCTATACTAAAAGAGGACGTACCCTGTCATACTTGGAGAGGATTTCAGCACGTTCTTCTGCTATAAATGTGTCTATGTCCTTCTTCATGTCCAAATCTAGAAGACAGCAGAAAAAAACATTTAGTTTTCTTGAGGGTTGAGTAGTCTTGTTGCCTTTCGCAGGCAAAGTGAATTAATTAACGCTTTAGCGGGTAACAATAACCCTCTGAAGAGGAGACGGTTGGACTCCACTTAGCAAGCGGCATAATGGTGACTATAAGGAAACAGAGTGTGAACAAAACCATCAAGGCCATCAGCAACTTCCTTTTCAAGGGCCCAGAGTTTCAACAGACCAAACTGTTTGTCCTGTTACAGTTTGTAGAGTCTCACAGTGACACCGGCATTACACTGGAAATCCTGAGCCGACCACTTTAATTGAGGAAGAAATATGCGAAGAAACAAACAAAGACACTCAATCTGACCATTTGTGCAGATTTTGCCAGAGATATTTGGGACCAGGCAAGAAATATACAGCCCAGAGAAGGCATCTGAGGTCAGATTGGGCTGGATTAGAAGGAAGCTCTAAGCCTCCTAACAGCGAATAATATCAGCAGTGAAAGAGTTCAGATGAAGCTTTTCCTCCTTGATTTTGGAACGCATAAAGACCAAACGTATCACCAGGATAATCTGGTGTGTGTCGCCACTGGATAAAACACATACAGAAAGAAAAAAAAGTAATTCTGAATGTGCGTGCCTCATTTATACTTTAATCTCCAGGCAAAGAGCGCCAGAGGTTTGAGACAAGCAAGCATGAAGTCTGACCGCATCAGCTGGTCTTTAGCTACATCCCATTTATATATGGATTAGGTTCGATTCAACTGTGTCAAATCTTATACTATTTAAGTGCCAATGCAAACCTAAAATGAAGATGAACAGCAAAATGGAAAGAGCTATGAGAGACACACATTTTAAATGAATATGAATGCTATGAATCAAAAAAAGAAACATTTCTCCCACCCCCTCCCCTCCGTCCCCCACTCCAGGCCCGGTAAGTCCACCTCCTGCCTTTACTGGGCTTGTGTGCTCCTGCAGCCCGCTCAGCTGTTCAGCAGTTGTTGGCGGAATAATCGCCAAAGACAGAAGGAGCTCTTCGTTTATTTGCCTCGTCAGCATCCTTTAGAGCAATGATTTGATTAATGTGCCATGAATGCTCTGGAGAGACGGCAGAAACTCAGCGGACTGCCTTCTTACTGTAAACATCTGAATTAAGGTTGTTTATTTACTGTGCTGCGTCCTTAAATCCCAAGCACAGCTGGGAGACAAGCATGAACCACGGGGAGCGTAAAACACTAACCTACACGTACAAATACTTTCACTGACCCTGGGCACCATGTGTCACCAGCCGAGGCCCCGTGTGGTAACAACAACAGGTGTAAAACGCACCTGTCACCTCACACACAGACGTTTAACTTCACTTTTTCAGACCACGCTTAAACCGGATCGAGTGACCACTTCTGGTGGTTTCTATCCTTTATCCCTATTATCCTATAACAGAGTTTAATTCCAGTTGATTATAGAATTCGCTTTTCCCTCCACTTATGTGCAAAATTTCCCAGCATGCATTACAGACAGCAGTCACGTTCTTTCTGGCCCTCCCTGAACGCTGATTTATGATTGGCTCAAAGCCGAAACTCCACAGATCGTAATATAGTCGGTTCCGGCCATTTATGGAGCCTCACATGTTTTGACCGTCACTGAAGGACTTCCACTTTTCCAGTAGAAAAATTAAAAAAACAACTCGTCACCCCACCTCGGTCAGTCTATTTAAGGCTGTCTGAGACGTCAGCATATTCGCCCTCAAAACAGTTGCGTGAGCTGTGTCGACAACCTTCAAAACCTACAATGTGGTCGCTGAAAGCAAAAAAGATATGATTCATCATTTTCTGTAGGTTGTGCATGTACATGAACGGCGTTCAACCTAAATAAACCTCTGAGGAGGAGCCGCGACGCTGCACTGACCCTCCTGGAGTTTAAACGTTATTGAAGCATCGGGGAGTGCGCGTCACTTCAGATCACAAAGGTCTGTTCTGCCTCATCTTCAGGTCTCTCGATCTAGCTTCCTGTGTGGAGGCTCCAGGCGGCTGATAGTATTGTTCTGGGGCGGGTGGAGAACCCGGTGACCGCACTCTTTAAACAGCAGGATCGATTACATTAAAGCATATGACTGCAGTCGTGTAAACATCGAAAGCCCTTTTACTGACAAAGCCTTAAAATTATGCAGTTTGATGTTTGCAGTCAGCAGAAAAGCCACGAGCGTTACAGCGGGGCGGCCACTCCGCGTTAGCTGAAGTGGTAATTTAGCCGTGAGTCACTGGCTGAGCTGGGGCCACCGTCAAATGGCACGCCGTCAAAGGCATTACAGTCTTGTTGCTGGTTCAAAGACACGTCCTCAGAGCAGGACTCTTCAAGTGGGGACTGGCGTGGTGCGGCCTGTGGTGGAGATCAGGCCAAACAGATGGAGGCTGGAGGTAAATAAAGAAAAGCAAAGAGAAAAGAAAGCGGCGGAGAAGGTCACAGAGTGGGAGAGAATTTTCATGTTGTTCTGAATAAAACGCAAATCCTTCCTCCTGTTTCTGTAGGTGTGTGGGCAGAAGTGCTGAGAAGCTGGTAGGTGGGGATGGTCAGACACCGAGTTGGGAAATAAGACGCTAAATAAATTAGCAGAATGTGCTCTGAAAAAATCCCCACCTTATGACATGTTGGTAGAAGGCATGACATCTTCAGGCTGTGGCATCATTTCCTGTGAGAACACTCTAAATCTAGCATGTGCATGTAAACTGTCAGCGTGGCGGCAACCACAAACAGCCTGCAGAACATTCACAATCACATCGAGTTAAAAATGTACGGCCCGTCTTCACCAAACCGTCATCGCACATTCATTGCAATGCATGCGAGTCAGGTCACTTTTTATCTTCCTGTTTCATAGTTATCCACTCTTATATAAGCAGCGTTCTGCAGGATTATACAAGATCCCGGTCAGAAAGGAAGATTGAGATTACAGTCGAACAGTAGTCAAGTGTCAGAGCTTCAATACTGGTTTGATCACATCTGCACAGACGTTGAGCTGGAATTTCAGGGGGCAGACTTATCAAACCGTCCTGGAAGATCTTTGCGGTCGATGCTCAGATCCTCTCCCCCACGTGAACGAAGGCGCGAAGAAGGGACGAGGCCCGCTCGGCTGAGATCGCTTCACAACGATTGGGGGGGGAAATGACGCCGCGGAGCTCACAAAGCAGCCGTCATCTGTGGTGCACATGTTCTGCCTGCCTGGGCCGAGGCTTTAAATTACCGCAGATACACGACCGCACGTCCAAGTCATCCAACAAAGGTTTGGTCCTTTTGCTGAGGAGAATATCCGTGTTTCAGAACGGAGCGGTCCAATTGGCGAATGACTGCGTAGTTTCTACTTTTATTGAGAAACAGCACCCCTCTACAGAGAAGCGGGAGACCAACAAGCAAACACATGGATCTAATTTTCACATGATAAAGTCTTGACTCCCTTGATGGCTTCAAAGCTCCACATCTTAATGAGCATCAGACACAGAATCTGCACGTGGAAACCCGACGCCACAGAGGATGCAGAAAATAGAAACCACCAGACGTCCGCCTTAATACCAACATGGTATTAACATCATCCTTTATCACACAGATCACTTCAAAACAAAGTTGGGGTACAAAACAGGAGGCTGCAATCCCAGGAAATGTAAAGGGCTGTTCAACAGCAACCTCCTGTGAAGTAAACAGGAGGTATGGAGGCCGTATAGTGCCTCTGTATGCCAGCCAATCAAGGAGGCTTTAATGTTGAGTAGTTGGGGCTTATTTGATCTCTTTTCTTCTTATTTTAGGATTTATGGCAAAGCTACATGGATGCAGGTTTACTCGTACCTAATATCAAGTTTTTTGACAATTCCCAAATTAATTCCTTTATTTATCCTTTATGAAAGATGAGGGGCACGTTACTAAGAATATAGTACAATCATGAGGTGTAAGGGCGTGTGGACAATGGACAATTGTGCACCGTTTCCCACAAGAGTTCCTCTGAACGTGCACATAATGGATATTGAGTCAGCTGGAGCTGCTTACTGACACCACAAACTGGGAAATCACCAAAAAAATAGATGATCAAGTCACAAAAAACTGATCCCTCGTCTTTCAAGCTGGCTGAATGTTCCTTTTGTCCATCTCTCTTACTTTGGTACAGCTGTGGTGTTTTTGTTGCATACAAAATAGCTGCAAGACAGAGACTGTGTGACCCGGGGCCGAACCACCGAGAGGGTCTGGGGAAAAGCACGAGGCTCAGAATAGCTTTGGGTCCCCAAGGGGCCATTTGGTTCCGCTGTGTACCAACAGATATATTTTCTAGATATAGACCGAAATAGATATGTTTCCAACCCAAACCAGCCTCTTCTCATCTTAACAAAGGAGTATTTAGCCCATCTCGCTGCATACTTAACCAAGCCTGGGAACGATGTCTGCCAACCTCCCCCATTACCGGGGTGGGGGGCATCTAAATATAACAATGACTACAGAAAGTTAAAGATGCTGTAGCCAGTTTCCCAGAGTGGCAGCACTTTTTAAAGTGGTGATAGGAGGAGGACAGGAATGTCAATGGTCATAAACACAGAGCCACAGGACCCTGCCGAGAAAGCAAAATTCTCATAAATGGATCCTCCCGCTAGCAAAAATGCCGTAACAGGCACCGGTGAGACGTTGTTAGACTTAAAAGGTAAAACTACATCTATGACCGTCGCGTTTTCCAAAATTCTAAGATGATTTTTAAAAGTTCCAAAAGGGGAACAAGCAAGTAACCCCGTTTGTTGAGGCCGACCGGAATCGAAGTTAGCCGTTGTCAAAGTTAGCTTGTCAAAAAAAGCGATGACAAGGTCGAGGGGAAAAACTGTAATATGACCGCAAATCAACAGCAGAGACGGGTTAACTACTCGGACGGAGACTAAAAGGAGTCTAAAAAAGAAACAAACAAGAAACAATCATGGAGGGGAAATTCCAGCATCATTTAGCCTTTCTACAACTGCCATTATTCCAGCTATTTGGGATATTATTATTCCAACTCATTTCCTCATTTGTATGCCTATTTTCAGTCTGGGAGAGAAATGGCTTCAGTGCTTGTGTGACCTTGATTCCACTGTAGGGTGGCACAAATTTAATGGGGTGACATTTAACGGTATAATTATCGAGTTTAGTAAAAGTAGGGCTGCACCTGTGTGAATTTTCAAGTACAAAAAGCACTGACCTCTAAATATTCAAGCAATGAAATTTAGGGGAAAAGGCTGAAACAATGTCTAGTCATCCGTGGTGTGTTCAGGATGCAACAGTGTGATTTGCCCATACTGTTGCATCCATGGTGTGTTCAGGTTGCAACAATATGGACAAATCAGATGGAGACAGATGTCCAGATGCATTGTACAGCTGAGGCCTGCATGTGTAGGCCGACCTGTCTTCTTTTTGTTGGCTAAAGACGTAATTATCTGATGATTTCTGAGACACTGGTGCGTTTGACAAAATAGAACTTCCATTCTGCACCAAACTGGGGTGAGTGATTCCACCACAGCGCAAAAATATCATCATGACATATTAGGCTGCTGACTGGTGTTTGCAGACAGCTTCGGTTGGAAATACCACCTCTGCATCCTTTGATGCTTTCAAGTGTGACACACAGGGTGACATACATTAAAATGTAATGAACTCACACTGACAGAACTAGAACTAGAAGCTTAATATCGCTGACCCTGGCTAAAAATACGGGAATAAAAACAAAGAAGGCTCGTGCGCTCTTCCTCACATGTCGCCAACATCCTGCTGGCATCACAGAAGACAGGCAGACCTTTGTTCAGAGTCATTGACACTGATTAAAGCTTAAACACAGGGTCGAGCTATTATAGCGCCACCATTAAAACCCAATCACAGTTAAATAAAAATGAATGATGGAACAGCGAGAAACACAACGCACTTCCACTAGCAACATCCACATCTGCTCCTTTACGGTAAAAACACAAGTATGATGAGGCTGAATGACAGCACAACAATGACAAGGGACATCTGTCAGGAGATGGGGAGCTAAATCCTCCTGAATATCTCCTGCACAGCCTGTCTGTAACCTCCCCCCCTCCATGCATGAACCAGTGAGACGCCCAGTTAACCTTCCCAGAGAGACTACGCTTGGCATGACATGACACACAGACCAGTAACTGGCCTACTTCTGGACACTGAAGCATCTGTGGTTCGCTGGGGATGTGCAGGATACAATCTGCTTTCTCTAACTACGCTCGCCTCTTCAGATTAAAAGCACGGAATGACCCAACATCAAGATTGTTGTTTTGATCCAAATCTAACCAAAGATGTGCATCCTCCGTTTGCTAGATTGCACCATTTTGAGACACCTTCAAAATGCCCGTTTTAATATGGCAAATCTAAGAGAAAAAAAAACAACAAAAACGGCTTTAAAAAAACGACTGATATGACTGACAAGATACAGTCGGATATATTGACGTTGATTCTTTATGGAGCTGCTGATTATAGCACCCAGCTGCATCGATCAGAAGCGTTGGTTCTGGTGTCAATACACTTCGAATCGGTCAAATGTGGAAGGAACACGCAGACCTGTCCCCTCCAATAAAATAAATAATAAAAACAAAAATAAAAAAATAATCTCTCACTTTACGCCATTACAAAAGAAAAACCACCAACAGACTCGCTGGAACACATATTACTTCTCACCACCAAGTGCTTTACAGACCATCAAGTTTGGGAAAACACAACCCCAGGAGAAGCGCTTATTCAGTGTCCCACCACAGAAGCTTAGTTCCATCAGTAAAATGTAGATATATGATCTTCATTTACAATGTGTAGGTGGGAACCAAAAAAACCCCACCGAAAAACACCGAACATCGAAGAAGATGCTGCAATTAGTTCCTCCTAGAATATTACAACACAAAAGGAACAATAACGCGTCTTCGCGTTACCATCCCCGTTGTTTAAAAAAAAAATATGTATACATATATACATATATAAGGGGTCAAACCAGCGCCGGAGCCACGAATGTAACAATCGGCGCTCACCTTTCGGGGTATTTCGGCTTTTTTGGCTGAGCTCAAATCCACTCTTCTCATGCTCTCCTCGGCGGTGTCACCGTCCCGGAGACATTTCGCTGCTGCTCCGGCTCACAGTCGACGCTGAGCTTCTCGTGCAGCTCGGACGGACTCGCGAGCCGCGGGGCTGTCTACAGCTGCCTGACGTCGGGGCAGGTCGACGCACGCGCGAGGCGGCGGCGGGAGGCGCAGCTGAAGTTGGAGCGCCTTTGATGTCCGGGAACTGGCCTCGGACAAGGTATAACTGTGCGTTTTACACGCGTTTCTCCCTCAATTGCTTCTTTTTTTTTCTTGCGTCTATTACTCCTTGGAAAGGTCGTCCTCGTCCTTAGCTCAACTATAAGTCGTGTTTTTCGTACGTGTCTCGTTGAGACTTCCGCACTTCATGAGGGGAAATGAGTTGAGTTGTGGGTAGTTATTGGGTGCGAAGCGGATGCTGCTGAATGCATCATCGCTGGGAAACGAATGGTTCAAGTTTAATTCTGAAATACTCGCAGTAACAGGATGACGAACTTGCCTGGATCAGACATGTTGCGCCCCCTGGTGGATAAACCCATCACGTACAAGCTATAAGTCAGCCTGTAACCTTGGATCTGTTAACTTTTGAAATAAAAAGATTACGAATCTTACATTAAATATACAATATATTTTTTTTACCTCCTCTTCACTCACCTCATAAGAAGAGGGTCATGAAGCATGCTAGTTTTAACCAAACATAGCTTTTATTTCTTACATTAACCTTTATTTATTTCCTAATTCCTTTTATATGACCTTTGTTTATTATAGAAATACCAGGCAACATATAAATCCCCCCATACAACGTGCATGAATACATTTGGCACTATTCCTGCAGTCCTGACTTTTCACCAGAGTTCTTAACTCATTCAAGGTAACTAATTTCTGTATTTGAAGGTCACTCTGTAAATTATTCCAGGGATTAGTCGCTGTAAAGCCCTGAGCCTTCTTTAACAGGCTTCTTAATTTGGCATTTCATACTTTTGTTCTTCTCATTTTCAAAAAGTGACAACAGTACCGGTAACTTAAGCTTCAGCGTCTTTTGATATAGCAATGTCACAGAGGTACAAGGGGAAAAAATGACACCAGACATATATATATTTCCAAATATATACCAACAAAGAAGAATAAGAAAAGCACTGTTTGCTATGAAATATTAGACCATTCATAGTTTTGTTTGAAACTGGATTTTGTAAAATACAAATACAGTATAATTGTAAAAAAAATAATAATACAGTATTATTGTCTTTAATAGAAATTGACCTGAATATTGATATTCAATGGTTTAAATGCATTGAAGTGTTTGGAACATTAGTCCAAACAAATCAGGATTTGTGTTCATTTATATTTTTAGCTGTATGTCAAAGTTGTCGAATTGTGATTTATTTTTAAATTTATAAAATTCAGAAGAATCTTCAGATCTGTGCTACATCACACCAATTAGGAGTGTGACTGAATCTACTTGTCACCCATGATGGTCGTTCCTGAAATTCACCAACAACTCATTTGTTTCTAACGGTGAGGGATCCTTAAAATATTGTGTATTATTTAATATATTTCCATGTTGTGTGTATTTTTCAGACACTTACACCTCATAAGTGACTGAGAGGTATTATATTTTGCAGTTTTCGTTAGTTTATTTGTAGCATGCTCTTATCATTACGAATAAATCCAAGTAAGTTAATTTTTTTAGTGTAACGGCATCTCATGCAGATGACGTTAGCTGCCCTGAACCACCAGGGGGCGCTGTTTTGACCCCGGACGTAGTCGCGAAAAGGGGCCAGGCTTTTGTCTACAAGTGTGTAGTCCCATTCATGCAGCGTGTAGAAGAGCCACTGCCGGCAGCCGGGCCGCGTCGTCACGTCAGAAAAACTCTCCTTCTCAGACCCAAAAGCTCGGTGAGTCTCCGTGTCCAGCGCGCAGCGTCGACTTCCCGGAGGCTTTCCCACCTTTTTTCGGGCGTTCGACGGATGCATCCCGCTACATACTGTATCGTCCCGATCTTAAAACTGCGGTATCTCCCTCGTCGGTGTACATCTGTTTTGTTTATATGACGTAGATAAGATCACTTCCGTCTGCCGCTGACAACCACGTCCTTGCGCGGCCTTCAACGGTCAAATTAAGATTCATAACAAACTGTTTATCATTCAGTCTTATTTCAATTCTCTTCATTGCCCCCGGTGATTAAAAGCAGGCTGTGAAAGTGCGTGCGCGCGCGCGCGCGTGTGTGTGTGAGTGAGTGTTTAAATGCTAAACACGTATATCTAAAACATCTAATCTCTCGGCTTCGTCCATCTCTGTTATGGTTTAATTCTAAACTTTTAGATGATCTTGTGGGCAACGTGAACGGGGAAGCTAAAGGTCATTCACTGACAACGAGCCGGTGGTTTTGACTCCAGACGATTACGCTATCATTATTATTATTATTATTATTCAGTAATAGAACAATGTGCGTGCTATGACAGATATGAGGCGTGTTGGAAGCAGAAGAAAAAACGTAAGAAGTGAGTTTAGGGGCTGAGCCGTCTGTCAGTGAAGGTCAGTAAAGGCTCCTTTTTCACCTTCTCCATTTTCTTTATGGCCACATCGTAAACATAAATAGTGATTGTCGTAGATCGACACGTGCTGAGGGACGCATTGTGATTTTAAAGAAGGTATACGATCCATAACGAGATACACATGCACATCACTGACCTAATTTATGACAGGCCACGTGGGCGGGATACATGATCTTATGCATGTAACCCCTATATGCTGAGGGTATACGTATATGTGTGTGTGGTGTTCGAGTGCACACTAGTGTGGAAGCACTTGGGTCCGAATTCTCCGCTAAAAACCTGCCTGATCGCTGACTTTGAAAATGGGAGGGGAGGCAGAATCTGTCAAACAGGGTGTTGCATCCGCTTTTAGAGGTTCAAAACTGGTCAACGCCGGCCTTGTGTATCTAAAACCGCAGGTCGTAGATTATTTCATGGCAGCAGGGGTGCGTTATTGTCATTGTGCATGTGAGTATTCGTTTGTTGCCAGTTTCTCCCGGTTTCCAAGCGGCACAGAGCTGCGACCTTTCCCCTAGTTTTTGCAGCACAGGGTTGATCATGTGACGTGGAAACATAGTTGGAGGGGGAGGGGACTGCTGCTGAAATACGGCTCTGTCGATGCTTCTTCACAGACCGGAGGACATCACAACAAATGCGCCCGGAGCTGTCAACATTTTTTTAATGTTACCTCAACGTTTTACCTGTTCCGGAACACCTGTGACTGCAGCAGTCCCTGGCATTATAAACTCTCCGTTTTAATACATTTTATCACTTGTTTTAAGTGTCTGTTTATGAGCGCGATTTATTTCCGACGGGTCTGGAAGGCATCGTGAAAAAATTGCATCATCTATTAAAATTCATATGGCCAGTTTCACAGCATCTACATGTCACATATCAGTAAAATGTGTTTGGGTTCTGAGGCAGACCCTGCCCATTAAATCAACAGAAACAATAACGGCGCATATTTGTCATTTTTTGGGGAGCTGATTAAGAACCCTGTGATGACCAAATAATTTGAGGATGTCCCGATAATATTTGCTTTGGAGTATCTGCCAATAACGAGTCCTTATCTGATACTTCAGCACCGCATTAAATAAAGGGAAAACACATCCCCTCATATGTAATCAACGATCATACAAATATGATGATCAATGTATCTGAGAGACTTTGACTCTCTTCCAAGCATCAAAACCAAGGTGCTTAGATCATGAAGGAAAGGATGTGCTACGAAATGGCACGTTAGGTTATGCGATACCATCATTTTAGTGGTTGTATTTATTTTCCAAAGATCTGGCCTGCAGCCGTCCACCTGCCACACCTGCACAACCAGTTACCTCCCAGCACATCATCAGTGGTGTCAGCTTGCACGAAGCAGTTTTGTTGCTATAACTTAACTCAACGCTCTAAAGCTGGTAGAGAATGCATCAAAACCAGCAAACATGTCCAACGTTGGTGATGAGACCATTAATGGGATTCATTGCAAATGAACCGCTGTAGTGTACGAAACATTGACATTGAAGGTGCACTTTGTGATCTTGCGTGACGTCACTTCTGTTGACGTTTGGAGTAAGTACAACACAAAACAGAGCAAGTTCACCCCTCCCCCAGTGTTGCCGTAACTCATCATAATCGAAAGTGGTTCTATGATACACTAATGTCGCTATGATGGCTGAGCTAACCACAACTGTTTGGTTATATCTGGATGTGCAGTAACCCCGCCCACTACCCCAACCATCTGATTGGTGATTGGCTGGAAAATGGTTATGTTTTGGTGCACCGCCTCTCCCCTTATTTATTTATTTTTGTTTGTTTATGACCCCGTGTTGTCACAGGAGACCAGACTTTTTCAGTGTATTCAGGCAAATCAAGGGTGGATTTGAGACAAAAATGAAATTGCGCCGAAACAATGCAAGATCGCACAGTGCAGCTTTGAACTGCATAATCCACACAAGTCACAAAGAAGCAAGTGAATTAAACATGTTTATGTGTAAAACCAATGCGCTTGTTGAAGAAAGGGTTCGACTCTTGAAGCCGTATTGTTGTCAGCACTAGCTAAGGCTAGAGATACTAAAAATGCTATTTAAATGCTAAAGTCTTCTCGTGCCCCTCCCAGTGAAACAACACTGCAGTAACCACAATGGCAGAAGCCCACCAGGCCGTGGCCTTCCAGTTCACCGTCTCCCCAGACGGCATCGACCTCCAGCTGTGCCATGAGGCTCTCCGTCAGATCTACCTCTCTGGCCTCCACTCCTGGAAGAAAAGGTTCATTCGCTTCAAGGTGAGAGCTATCAGAGGCCAAAGTCCGGACTGTCTGTGTTTGTGTGTACAGGTGAACTTTCACCCGTTCACTCTTACCTTCATTGGGTTCTGTTCACAGTGCTGTGACATATGACTTGATACTAGATACCTTTTTTTAGACTTCATGTTTATTTTACTATTATTCGCTGTGAAATGTAGGGCGTTGGAGTACTTCCTCAAAAATATTGAGTAGAATCCAAAATGTATGTGAAATGTAAAATATTGAGCCATTTGTCCACTGCTGGGACCATTGAAAGATGTCAACGGCTGATTTATAATCTGCATAGTGATTGAATGAATCAATTCTTAAAGGTCAAATAGAACCTGAGCAGGTTAAACTTTGTGTTGACACAGAAAATTAGCTAATGTTCACCTAAATTCATTCATTGTTCTGATGTTACTGCAAAAATGCACGTATGAGTAGATTGCGTTGCCGCTGACAGTGTCAGTGTCACAGTAAAAGGTCACTCACTTATGTCAACATGTTAACAATAAGTGTAACCTTCATGTTTGTTTTCTGTGTTCTAACCTTTAGCCCATTTTTTTTCCATTTATTGCCCCTTGTCCACATTTACGACCCAGACACGAGCCTTCCCGCACACTGCTCATCACGTTAACGTGATCTGAAATTCTGCAGCCTGTCCTCTAGGTTCTTTACGTAAAGTGACTGGTGACCTTTGTGAATTTGTTTTGTCTTTTAATAGAATGGGGTGATGACTGGTGTGTACCCAGGCAGCCCAGGTGGGTTCATGATCGTGGTCGGGTCCTACATGTCGTACAATAAATATAATCAGCTGGATCCTTCTATGGGGTTTGTGGTCAAGTTAGGCCAATACATACCCATCAGGTGAGCATCTCCTTGGAAGCAATTTTGTAAAGTAAAACAATATGAAAGATTGTACTCTTAATCGGAAGTAAAATGTTTTAGGAAATAACCACTTTCATTAATAGAGACTCGCAGTATTATAACCAACACTCCAGTCCTGTAGGTGGCGATATTGTATCTTTATATAATGTGAAATTTTGAATTCCTTCAACAAAAGAATCAAAGTTGAAGGAACTTACCACAATAAGTTAATAAAATGAAAAGACAATGTGATGACAATGTAAATGACAACTTTGACCCTGCTGCCTTTTATATGTTACCAACACCTTTGTAAAGTTGTGAAACCAACATCTTATGTATATGTACATGTATGACAGCGGCTGTGTAGCATTAATTTCACTCACTGCCCTCTTTCTTTGACCACAGTCGGTATCTTTCCACGGACACCCAGAGGATAGTCGGAGGAGTGTTGGTGGGCACTGGGCTGTGGGTTACAATCATCATGATCATGAGGAATGTCCTAAAGAGTCTGTTGTCATGGCACGGTTGGATGTATGAGCGCCACGGATCTATATCCTGGACTTCTCGAGCATGGATGGTGAGATGACGTGTGTATATTTCGAAACAGATTAGTGCACAATCTTTTTTAGTGTTAAGGTCATTGAGTAGTGATAGTTAATTAGTTAAAGTGTAGACTTTAAGTGACTGCGACGGTTCATTGTTTGCTCTCAAATCACAGTTGTGTGTTCTTCCTGCTCAACAGTGGTGTTCCTCTTTTCTCTGTAATCAAGGTAGACAATGTCCCTCTGAAATGTAATTAAATCTTCCCCCCTTCTCTTATCTGCTCTGCTTTTCAAGTTGCTGGTGAAGGTGTTCTCTGGCAGGAAACCGATGCTGTACAGTTTCCAGAACTCCCTACCAAGACTACCTGTTCCAGCTGTCAGTGACACCTGCAGAAGGGTAATTCCCCCTCTAGCATCCCTTTAGAAAGACGCTCAACGGTCATTTAAATGAGTTGGTTGAATAAGCAGTGCAAACAAATTGCAGGTTAGGTGTTGCGGTAGACACAAGAAACAGAACAGTGTCATTATTGATCAGGAGTGAATGGATCACTCTCTCACCATCTAGTGGGTCATTTACACCGTACACTGTAATTATTTATTCCTTTTTTTTAAGTATCTGGAGTCAGTTCATCCCCTGATGGATGAAGAGCGGTTTGAACGTATGACAGCCCTGGCGAAGGACTTTGAGAAAAACCTGGGACCCAGACTGCAGTGGTACCTCAAGCTCAAATCCTGGTGGGCCTCCAACTACGTGAGTCCTGGACTGTGGATTTGTTTTTAATCTTAATTAGCCAGTTGTGATGCGTTTCACAAATTTCCTTTCCCGCCCAACTGCACAGGTGAGCGACTGGTGGGAGGAGTATATTTACCTCAGAGGTCGCAGCCCCATCATGGTAAACAGCAACTATTATGCGATGGTAAGCTGTGTCTCCTTTAGAGTCCATTTACATTGTTTGAAGACTGAATATCTGAATGATTGAGTTTGATGTAGTTTTCTGTTTTGTTTTTCCCAACTTAAGCAACACCAACCTAAGAAACAACTGTAAAAATGAAAGTTTTATGTTTTGCTTCCTCTTTATTCAGTAACTGTCAACAGTTTTCACCCGCTGGGTCTTAACTGTAATAATGAATAAAAATAATTGCTATGAGGAAATATCAGCTTAAATACCCTGTCCTGATCTGATCCAATAACACAAAAATAAATTTCCTTTTTAACGAGAGGGGACATTTCCCTGATCATTTAAAACACATAAAATGTAAGAGAAAACAGAAGACTCGAACCTTGTTTGGGGGAAAATGACAGCTTTGCAAGTGACGCAGAACCCATTATTATCTGTTTAGTTGCAGACAAGGGGTTTTTGAGATTTAGCTCAACGGATTTCTCTTTAAAGTCAATATTGCCCTTCACTCTGTGAGCAGGAATGTGACCTGATGAGTAATGGAAAAGTCACATGAATTCCCATCAGATATTTGCAGTCAAGTCACATCGGAAGACGCTAGGGACACTGGGAAAGTTAGTCGTTGGAATATAAAGGGTTTGTCCATGGGTTTAGTGACCTCTAGTGACCACTAAGGATCATGACACCTTCTGTGTGGACCAGCGGTCACAGAAAGTAATTTCTTCTCTTTGCTTTTAAAGAGCAGTAAAGACCGCAGCTGTTTGAGCTGTAAACTGTGACTGTGTAGAGGCCAGCTTGGGTCAGCTTGGTAACAATCTGTGGATGTCTCGATCATAGTTTCACGTGCATCAGTTCTATTTACTTTTCGTTGTCCTTTTTCCTCTTCCAGGATTTCTTGTATGTGTTCCCAACTTCCATCCAGGCCGCGCGGGCAGGTAACGCCATCCACGCCATCATGCTCTACAGGAGGAAACTGGACAGAGCCCAGATCAAACCAGTAAGTCAAGATTCTCACTCCAAAAATAATCGCGTTGAATGTTGACTCTGCAAACTGTGAGAATAACGACTGTACATGTTTGACGAAATCATTTAAAATTTCAGTTTGTGTTTGTTATTTCAAGCCAATACTGAAGCTGGTTTTCTCCCCACTTTTATCCTTGACTTTGGTCTCTGGTGTTACACACGTTCTATATTCTCCTCAGCTACGTGTGTCTAACAATGAGATGTTTATGTGCTTTTTGCTTGTTTTGATGTACATATTTTTTTGTTTCTCACTGGAAAAGCAAAATCTCCAGCATTTATTTTTCCAAGACTTGTTGATTATGGTGCACTGAATCCTGGGGATTTCATTGACACTCAAAAGTGTCAGCTTTTGCTTCACTGACAGTTGTTTCCCTTCATCCACTAATGCGAGAGGGTGAAGTCAGCGATTCTGGAGTTAGTTGGGTCTTATTTACCATAGGCATCATTGAGGAATAAATAGTATGGAATAGGTAACACATATGAAGAACACAAGTGATGCCCAGTTTTTCTGATCCATATATCAATGTTGGGGGGGTCTCAACTCTTGGTTTATTTGTTTGATGTCGCTACACTTACAGATAAACCATGATAAGAAGTTGAGTCTGGCAAATAAGCTGCACAGAGGGATCTAGCAGATTTATAGAGGGTTTGAAGCGGGTTTCACATATGTCTCCATCCATTTAATGCACATGTGCCCATCTGAAGGTTTTGTACTCTTTTGGCCCAAAAGCAGGAACCTCTATCAGATTAGATTTGCTGACTGAACCCTCAAATGCAACCCTGTCAGATGTATTACAGCATGTTGTATGAACATTCTTTAAATCCTTTGTATGGAGTTTTACAGTACAAAGACGGATGCATGAGCTTCCTGTGTTACACACTCACGTTCGATGTCTCTGTTCTACTGTTTTGCCCAACTGCTGTTTTGGACGCCGCGTTAGATATACTTGCTGGCAAACAAGGTTCCTCTGTGTTCGGCTCAGTGGGAGCGGATGTTTAACACCACCCGCGTCCCTGGTGTGGAGACAGGTAAGATGAGGACACATCCCGACTGTGCCCTCTGACCTCATACCCTGTGAACCTAGCTGTTGCCACTGGAAACCATGACTCCTGTACTTGGTCTCAAGAGCAAAGCCCTGATGCCTCCCAAATACTCTCTCTTGCTGAAACCTACATTTTTCATTCATTCATTTGAATTAGTAACATTTACAGATGTCTGTAGGCTACCTGTGTGTAACATAAAGGCTGAAATGCCAGGGCTTTACTCATGACACTGGTATAGCTGACCATTGGTTTCTGTATCCTGGCTCATGGCTCCTTTCTTTATAGCCTTTTGAGGTCCCTTGTGCTTCCCTGCTTTACCATTTTCCCTGCTCGTCTTCATCCACACTCCTCTCCCTGTAGGTTTGAGTCTGCGGCTGCTCTTCTCTAGGGAGTTATTTTATTAGTTTGTCATTTCTCTGTGTTTGATTCTCCCTTTATCATTTCAGCTCATGCTCCAAAACACTATCCCCATGTGCTCAGCCCAATATGAGTGTATGTTCAACACCACTCGTGTCCCAGGTGTAGAAACAGGTAGAGTGTTTAGCTATAGTGCCGCCTCCACACTCCTCCTACTTTACTAGTAGAAACAATCTGACCTCCACAGATTAATAATGCATGAGTGCTGGTCGTTCCACATTGATTGACTAATTTGCATGGGGAAATAGCTATAATTTAACTACGGCAAAATGCATTTTTAGCAATAGATTTGACTATTACAGTAAATTCTAGAAGTGTTAAAATAGAACTTCTAGACAAAAAGAAATAAATGATTGTTTTCTAATAATTTTGCATGAATTCCGTAGAGTATGACATGTTTTAAGTGAGTAAACTGACGTCAGGGGTGAGTTCTCCTGTTTACCCGAACAGAACAGGCTACATAATACCTGCATGTGATGTTGATGTTTTTGAGCATCCTTTCCCATTGTCTTCTCTGCAATTAGGTCACGGCTTGTTTGAACACTGTGCTAAGAATCACCAACACTATACAATTTGAGCCAAATTCTGTACCCGAATTGGGGTCTGTTCAAATAAGCCTGACTCGGTTCATTGTATTCCAAGCCACTGCCCTTTTTCAAAATGACATTCCCTTCTCATCGCACTTCCCCTTCTTCCCATTTCAAGCTGCTTTAGTTTTTGAGTAGCCCTTCGCTCGTCAAGTCAGTTGGTTCTCTCCCCTTCACGTAACACATTTCTCATAACATTCACAAGTGAAGAACTGGGCCATAGACACAGTAAACGCATCGTTTTAGGACAGTGAATAAGAATCAGTTTCGTATTATAAACTTCTACGTTCTTCACACACGACCGTACAAATCTGCTTGGTTTAAATGTGTCCACTGATCTTCTCTGTTTGTTCATCTTTCCTGGCAATGGGCCCTTTTCCTCCCAGACACCCTTCAGCACACGATCGAAACCAAGCACATAGTTGTGTATCACAAGGGACGCTTTTTCAAGGTGTGGGTGTTTTATGACGGCCGGCTGCTGCTTCCACGAGAGATAGAGCAGCAGATGGAGAGGATCCTGGCGGATCAGTCGGAGCCGCTGCCTGGAGAGGAGAGGCTGGCAGCACTTACTGCAGGCGACAGGTAGGTGGCACTACAGAGTCAGTATACATTCTGTAGTTTAGACGAGGGTGAGATAATTTCTTCCACCATTTACTGATGTGGTTTGATATCCTGCAGGACCCCGTGGGCCAACGCTCGTGACACCTACTTCAGCCGCGGTAAGAATAAGCAGTCTCTGGATGCCATTGAGAAGGCGGCCTTCTTCGTAACCCTGGATGACACGGAGCAGTGCTACGATACCAACAACCCCGTTACGTCTTTGGACAGTTACGCCAAGTCTCTGCTTCACGGAAAGTGCTACGACAGGTGGGGCAGACGGAGCGTACGGATCACGTTTCTGTTCCCTCCTGAACAAACTGACGGGTTGTTTCCTTCACAGGTGGTTTGATAAATCCTTTAACCTGATTGTTTTCAAAAATGGCACCATGGGGCTGAACGCAGAGCACTCCTGGGCGGACGCTCCAATCGTCGGTCACCTGTGGGAGGTGCGTTCATTCATACATTAACAGATCCTTGTAATAAGAGATAATGATGTTAAAACCAAGTTCTGTAACCTTGCAGCACGTGCTTTCCATGGACCCCAATAACTTGGGTTATACCGAGGAAGGTCACTGCCGCGGGGTCCCACACCCCAACCTGCCGGGGCCTCAGAAGCTGCAGTGGGACATCCCTGCTGAGGTTTGACAAAGCTGTTTATGGTTTTAAGAGGCTTTAAAATCATTAAGAGGTGGAATATGGGGCTCAGGTTCTGGTTGTCCAAAGAACGAATGATTTACAAATTCTACCAAGACCCTCAGAGGAAAGACAATGAAGGAATTACACTGCTTGTTTAGAGTTAGAACTAAGTAAACAATCAAACAATCAAACGCCCCTACTGGTATCAAATGGTACTGCATGATTAATTGTACTGTAATTAAATTATTCTCATTATGATGTTACTAAGAAAGAACTGACAGATTTTATCTCTTCCTTTAGTGCCAGCAAGTCATTCAGAACTCCCTCACAGTTGCCCAGAACCTGGCTGACGATGTTGATTCCCACATCATTCCCTTCTCTGAGTTTGGAAAAGGCAAGATAAAGAAGTGCCGGACCAGCCCCGATGCCTTCATCCAGATCGCCTTGCAACTGGCCCATTACAGGGTGTGTAAATTCCAGACATCGGAATCACTGAGGAATTATTCAGAATGTTCCTTTTGCATCTGCGGCCTTTAAGTACAAAACATACTGTATATTGAACGGCAATTTTTTTTTTTTGCTTTCTCACAAGGACAAAGGAAAGTTTTGTCTTACGTATGAAGCCTCCATGACGCGTCTGTTCCGCGAGGGCCGGACTGAAACCGTGCGTTCCTGCACCATGGAATCTTGTGCTTTTGTTCGCTCCATGATCAGAGATGAAACGGTAAGAGTGACCCCGTCCATCCAGAGCGCAGCCTCACACTTTTGAATTCTTTCACGCTCCCAAATCTCGTCTCTCATCAGACAGAAGAGCGTCTGAGGTTGCTGAAAAAGGCAGCTGAAAAGCACCAAAACATGTACCGCCTGGCGATGACGGGAGAAGGCATCGACCGTCACCTCTTCTGTCTTTATGTGGTCTCCAAATACCTCGGAGAAGAGTCAGCCTTCCTCAAGGAGGTACGGAGGGGCGCAGGCGTCAGGCTGCCCTTTGGTGACTGTTGATGCCAAACACACTGAAGTCAAAACTGTATTTTATTAGGAATAAAAAAAACAAACAAAGAACAAATGTGTTTCAGGTCCTGTCTGAGCCTTGGAGGCTGTCCACCAGTCAGACTCCTGTGCAGCAGGTGGAGCTCTTTGACCTTGTCAAACATCCGGAGTACGTGTCTTCCGGCGGTGGCTTTGGTCCGGTAGGTAATCCTTTAATTTGCATCATGGTTTCAAACGTGTGACTTTTGTGGCGGTGAGTGAATTCTTAAATTCCTCTCGTCTCTCAAGGTGGCTGATGATGGTTACGGCGTCTCCTACATCATTGTGGGCGAGAATCTGATCAATTTTCACATCTCCAGCAAGCGCTCCAGTCCAGAAACTGTAAGTTCTCCCGTGAAATGCAGAACTTCTTTTCCCGTTTTTTTAGCTGTTGTGGTTGCTGAAATCTTTAAACCCTTTTTCCTTTGTTCCAGGACTCCCACCGTTTTGGCACCAACATCAAACGGGCCATGGTGGACATGTTGAACCTCTTTCAGCTGGAGAAGAAAGCCAAGTGATTGTTCTCTCCAGGGCTGGACAGAAGACAGAATCTGTGCGAAAATATATGTTCTTCCGGTGTGGTTGTACAGAATCAAATGTTGGGTGGGGGGTTTTATTTTTTAAGTTGATTAGTTTTACATATATAGTGATGGAGTCCACATGTTCAAGGCGCTCATGTCTACAGTTTGTACAGGCAGAGTCAGGCGGCGAGTGGGTGTCGGCGCAGTAGCGTACAGGTCAGAGGTCTGTCCAGACAGTGCCTTAGTAATCCACTAATTTAAAAAAGGGACAAAAAAGGAAGATTAGAGCATCCGTAGTTGGTTATTAGCACAGCTGGTGAATTTCAAACTAAAGGACTGTTCAGTAGCATCATCCGACATTCACGTTTTGAGAGGTGGTGCAATATTTTTAGGCGCGCTTCTTCCTGTGTTGCAAGGCCTGCTTGCTACGTCACAGAGCATCTGTGCCGCTCACGCCATACAATAGAAACAGTTGCGTCGACAGTCGCGTCAAATAGCGTCGTACCTATGGGAGCTTCTTATTGCATATGTTTTAACAGACAGCCTGCGGGGCTTTGACGGCAGGGAGTCGCCGCGCCATCGCTTCATCTTCACCGGCCTCCGGAAGCGAGTGCGGTTTGTTAGGTTTTAATGAAGGCAGGTGGATTTTGTCTCTGCGTGTTTGTCGTTCCATACTCAGGTTTTTGCTTAGTGGATGTTTGAGGGTAAAGGTTGCTGTGGAGTCAAATGCAGAGGGGGGGGGGGTTCTTTGGTCCCGGTGGGCTGGTCTGTAGAAAAGTTAACACGTTTGGTGTGTAAGTGAGTAACTGGCAGGAAACGAGCACCTCGATTGGAACCGACCTGCAACAACACATTTAAAGGGCAATGGCTGGTCAACAGCGACCGTATGTAACAGTTAACTGATGAGCACTCATCAGTTAAGCGAGTGAGCGGTTAAATTTGGAGGTAGCAACACATAAATACCTTCAATTCATTATTTTCTGGTTCAATGTTAATAAATATTTTTCTATTTCAACACAGCGAGGTTGCAGATGCTTGGATGTGCTGCAGAGTTGCTTTTCGGCCTAAGAAGGACTCATTTCCCCCTGTAATGCAAAGGAAAAAGAAGCATACGCTTATAGGAATCTATATCTCTCGTTATGTACTGTATATGTTGTCTCCTCACATTATTTATTTTTTCCCCAACACTTTCTTGCTATTATAACACAAGACGCCATATTTATCAGCTGAATGAGGGCAAATACGACCTAAAACATACAAGATGTTATCTTTTTTTGACATTTTTGTTAACAGATGACTTTTGCCAGGATGTAGATGTACAAATTTTTATCTGCCTAGACTTCATGTTTACACGGTTGCATGGTGTTTGAGGATGACGCTGTATATCTTGGCTTTTAACTTAAAGATGTGTTTGAAAATGGACGAGCAGCTGACATACCAAAATGCATTTTAACAATAAAGTGAATGTCAAACAGCTCTTTCACCCTGGAGTTGGTGGTCTTATTATTCGTGATCTTTTCCTTTTAGTGGTCAGAATCAAAACATTTTACTAGCATTTTGTGGAAACACACATGGATGGAGACCAGCATCAATATATGTCTAAATAAAGTGAAGAAAAACAAGTTAATATGCTAAATATTATGTACTATAAAATATGTTTAAGTATATTTAATATCTGAGAATATGCGACAGACGTGATTCCTTTATAAAGCTTTTGCAGAAGAGCTATTCATGACTTTGGCCTGACGGTGGCACTATTGGGACTCTTTAGAGATCGTGTTATTACATTTTACCAGCCACAAAGTGGCACAAAAGGAAGAAGTCTTTAGGAATCGCCATCTGAGACCAAAAACGGTGCCGAAGGTAACAGATATGGTGATATGCTTCAGTGAGTTAAATGTGAGAAATTTCCTCCCGTTTACATCGTTGTTTGTGGCTGTTAATCACAAATTACTACCCTTTCTGAATCTGGCTTCCTTGTGAAAATGATATCTTTCCTTCCTCCAACCAAAAGGAAGCAACTTCCTGCCATCTGGCTGAAGTAAACCTCCCCAGGAGCCAGTACCATATCCGAGGGTATTAAACCCCTCCGCTGGGCTGCATGTGCCTGATAACTCAAAATAAATGCAAGACATTTTTAAGACATCACGAGTGACAGATTCAGAAGGGAATCACAGGCAGGAAGCGGTAACATCTGATACTACTTCCACCATTTGTGCATTTTTTAAGCACAAAAAGACAGCCGTCGACCCTTCCCTGACGTCTCCGTCCACTCTGCTTCACAAAGCAAGCAAACACGTCCATGCTGCGTTCCTGAGGTCTGATTATCCACTCTGGGAATTTACACTTCAGATATGATGATATGGTGGACTATTTTGACACTCTGCGTCCTCCCGAGAGGAGAGAAATCACCCGCAGCCACTCATTCATGCGCCATTTTCAACAGAAAAAGAAGGGAAAACTTTTAATTGAACTTCTAATTGGCAAGCTGGGAAACCCATTCACTGATTAGCAGAGCCTGAAACCTAAAACCTTGACTTGCACTTTCTAAAAGTAGACTTTAGGAGAGATTGGTGGCCTCCTCTTGTCAACCAGTTTAATTCATGTGGCTCCTTCCTTCAGACCAGGCAGCCAGGGTTGCCTGGACTGTTTGACCGAGCGGGTTGCTCACGCTGGGAGTCGGGATCCTCCCATTCTGTTTGCTGGAACGGGTTGTAAGTTTTCATCTGTGGGGAATGTTGTAGTTGTATCTTTTGAGTCATTCTTGATTTGGGTTTGCTGAGGAGAGTTTGTATTTTGCCTTTAAGATTTGTACGTTGCCTTAGTTTTAAAGCAAAGTGCTGGAAACCTTATTGGTCAGGAGGAGATATTCTTGATAGAAGTAGAGAAATCGTTCAGGGAAGGTCACTCAAGGTTTGCAGCTCGGCTCCCCGCGCCCTCAAGAGCTTGTAACACTGTAACTTCATCACCTCACAAACATGGAGCCACTCAAGAATGTCTTGTGAATTTTATCTGGCCGAGAACGGTGCCCAGATTTTTAAAAAGTGCCATATGAATCGATGTGATTAAGGCAAGGGTGTAAGCGGAGAGGGCGAGCTCTGAGGCTCCGTGCTCAGCTCTGGCCGGCTGCACCTGTCTATTCGAGCTATAGGGGCCCCCTGAAATGGAGTTCAGCCAAAGGGGGCCTGTGAGGAGAAGGAGGTAAGCAAAAGACACTGAGCAGAGGTGGGGCTGAAAGTGATTCTCCTGGGAATGTCTCCCTCTACACATTCACCCAGGCTTTAAATAACTTTTATTATGTTTGAGGGGAATCAGCAGAGATGTGAGTGCTCAGCAGGCTCGGAGACCGGCTGACATCGACATTCTGACGTGGAGAAAAAGGAGTTTGTGGCAATAGCTGTCACACAAATGCAAAATTATGCCTTTGGGTCATCCTGTGAAACCATGTCTCTGAGCCTGAACCTCATGGACGAGCCCCAGAGCTTACAGAGGGGACTCAAACTTCTCCTCAATTAAACATTTGTAGTACCCCCCTAAACAATCAAGTGAAATTGTAGTCAATTTCTTTAAAAAATGGCGATCAGTGGCACCAAACTTTGCTCAAAATTGACCGAGCAGTGGCACAGAAGGGTCAGATTCCGATCTGCCCCCCAACAAGGTGGCTCCTACATCCAAATCCATCGGATAAAGTAGCACAAAGCAGAAGCACCGCGAAAAAAGTGAAGTAAGAAAATGTAAACTTTATTGCAAATTTTTGTTCTTCTAATTTTTCTGATTTACAGAAGAGAAAAACACTTGTAATGGCACAGTCATCGTAATATGTACATCACCGATACTGCAATCATCCAGACCCTCGCCTCGTCCAGATTTAAAAGTGGCATATTAAGGCGCGTTTCACTCAGTCCGCAGAGGGAAGGAATAACACTTGAAAACGTTTGTTATATGTGCTGCAACCTACACATGCACGACATACCACAGCATTCCATAAAAGCATTAGAACGGCAACTATAAAACCTCGCACGAGGAGCCGGCTTGGGAAATCACAGTTTGTCCATTGTACATTCAGCTCTAGTGAAGATTAAGACGTTGATAATTTCACAACACGACTGTGTGCAGTAAGACATTTGGTGATTTGGATAAGCTACAGTAGACCTGAGTGCTGGAGAAGACACAGTAAACTTCGAATGTTCCACCTTTGGTTTGGTGGTGCAGCTCTGAGGAGGGGGGTTAAATTATGGATTCTGTATTGTCGCTATCACCACCCAAGGATCCATACTGATTTAACCATATGCAGGCCAATGGTACAAAGATGGCGGCATTTATCAGGGCGCAGCACGGATGGCTAATCTAACAGACGCTACGCTCAAACGGTTTCGTCCGAGTTTAAACCAAATTCAAAACCTTCCACGTGTTCGAGCTGAAGTAAAACATAAAAAAGGAGGTGGTGACAATGACAAAGCAAAATATCAGTTTTCAAGGGCAAAGCTGTATTTGTGTGCTAGTATCCAGCCGCTCTGATACCGCTCTGTCCAATGTTTCTTCCACAGGAGAGGCTTATTTTGTAGACTTTTCTCAACTTCAGATCTGTATGACAAATGGAGCCCAGACGACGTTTAGCGTGGCATAAAAGGTGGAAAATACAGAAAACTACCGCTTGTTGCCGACAGGTTTATTCACTCCAAAACACTCCAAAAATTCATAGTCGTGTTAATTCATTTGTTTTGTACATGTAAAAAGAATGAGATATGATTGATTGATTGGCGAGCATTTAAGGTGCCGGTAGGCTGAGGCTACACGTCGCAATAGCTTAAATCACACTATGAGTGCAATTCTAAGACTTGTAGATTTGTCTTTTTTTTTTCTTTTTTTTAAAACTTCCAGGTAAATATTCTGGTTATTCCGACTGCTTCTCTTAGTATGAAGTGATTATTTTGCCTCAAACACATGGATGTGTGGACTAAAATGAAATCTAAAGCGGTAGCCAACGATGACTCGGTATGTTTGCATGTCGAGCTGTACCGATGCCATTTTTACAAACTGTGCCGATTTTAATCACGCCTAAATGTAAAGTGGCAGAGATTAGAGTTCCTCACCCATCTTCAAAAATGCTTCCTCTTTCTGAGGCTTTGACACACCTCTCTCTTCTCACCCAGGAAAATGAAACAGCAAATCAGCAACAACACCAGACACAAAACAGGCAGCCCGTTTGGAAGCCCTCGCTACAGCAGGTTAACAAAATATTAGCATTTAAATTCAAATAAAACCAGAATTACAGAATTACAACAGTGGCATGGCTTCACGCTCACCTGGCTTACAGTACAAGGGACAACAGAGTGGTAAGTTAATAAATTAAGGTAAACTACTCTGAAACAAATAAGTGCTATGGGGTGTTCTGTTGATGTATTTGAAGATTCAGCAAAGTAAAAAGCCCCACACTCTTGAGGTACATTCATATAACATCAGCCTATTGGCCTGATAAATTCAAGTAAAAGCTGATGAATAAGCGAGACATCACGGTACCACGGTGCATCAGTCAAAAGCTTCCTGTCAGCTAACTTCCTTCCAGCAAAAACATCTCCTTCTTTTAAAGACTTAATTTTGCCCCTACATTTAATCATTTGGTCTTCTTTAGAGTGTCAGATCCTATTTAAGCAAACAAAGGGGCTTGCTCTCTTCCACCTAGCCAAGCGAGCCAGCAGCAGCTAAAAAATTTAAAGACTGTAGAAATGTAGTATGTAAACGCAGATTTCTCCGGATCTTACATACAATAACAAAGAGCAGATCAAAAAAAAAGAGATAAGAGGTAAAACCAATTAACATGTTAAAAAAGAAGAAAATCCGTCACAAAAAAAAAAAAAAAATCAACTGAACTGTAAAGTGCAAGTATAAAAATTAATTTCTACATATTATTTCAGACCAGACCAGGTCTCGAGACAAGATGGTCTTCAGTGGAAAAGTGCAAGTTAAGAACAGCACAAGTATTTTTGCTTTGTATTTAAAAAGATTTTGATTCGAAACTAACAGAATTAGTCAGGCGATCCAGTGGATCCCGATGTGACTCAGCTTCTGCGAAAGAAAACGGCAACCTCTTCCAAGGGTACGGGGTAGTCCTGAAGGGACGTTCCCCCATCGAACACCTGAGCGCTCCTGCTGTCCTGCCACTGGAAGCCCCCGTCAGGTAAATATATATCCCTCCGTACAGCCCCTTTCTCCACCACTGGAGCCACCAGCACCTGGGAACACACGTACAAAACGGGTTTGAGAAGAAAGAAGAAATTCAGATGTCACAGAGATTGTACACTTAATTAGCGGGACATCAGGTTACAGCCAGGATTTCATTCAAAACACACATTACATGCCAGCTGTATCCGATGCCGGCGGAGGGAACCCAATCCCTTCCCATCAGAACATCATTAAGTCACCTCGTCTCCGATGAGGAACTGGTCATCGATGGTGAAGGTCACGGGGTCGCTGGGACTGAGCCACCACATCGGTCGGTAGATGGGGTTTCCCGTCAGCCGCCACTCTTCTGCATACTTCTCTATGATTGGGACCACGTCCCTCTGGTGCTTCGCTATGTAGGCTCGAGTAAGGTTCAACACCTGTGGGTCAGAAACTAAAGTTGCACTTTTGCTGTTGCTACTGTAGGTCGTACCCTTTTTTAATGTCGCTACAGAGTCATTTTTAGAACCAAAACCCATTTCCAATCCAAACCCACTCCCTGAAGGATTGTCTGACATAAATATCACTGACAAGAAGCATTAGTCAATAAATTGAAGCCATCTCCACACAACACAAACCGAACTTAAGGGCAACTCATTGACCACACCTTCCAAACCTTCCTCCTCCTTCCAAACTACTTTAACATTCCTGCTGTGGTCACATCCGCTCCAATGGCCCAAAGCAAAAGCAAAAACCTGACCGTACCTAAAAAAAAAGATGTATTTTCATGGCTTTGAGATGGAGAGCATTTACAGGAATGAGCTTGTGCTCACAGGCTGGGTTTGATTGGATCCCTAAGTCAGAAGCCAGGCATGTCTGTGGGTTTGAGGTTTTATTGCTATTTGAGGCCAGGATGGTTGCTGCAGTGACCTGTCTCTGACTGTAATATCACACATTCTGGAAAAATGAAAGCTACTCCACTGAAAAACTGCCCAAAAAAAAAAAAGGCTGTACAGTATTTACCGTGCGTAGCACGACGGCCCGTTGTCGCCTCAGATTTCTTCTCTTCTTGCGACTTTACAAGTTCAGGCCTTGCAAAGACCGAAATGGAAAGCACGACTCTAGCAGTCCAAAAGGCCTATTTTTATCTTTGTCATGCAATACGGTCACAACTAGCATATTCTGCTGCTTCAGTCCGATGCCAGTGGAAAAAATACTTGGTCAATCATTCCCATTCTGTTACACTTGTCAGTTACTCATGGAAATCTTAATTGCATCAATAAAGTATTTTTCCAAGACGTGTCCTCAAATTCGGTATCATACTTACTTAACTGGCCCTCGACAGCAAGCTGTAAATCTAAAGGAGGAGCTGTAATTCAGAACAGATGGACGCCTAACCACAGGTGATGTTGGGACCGAACCAACCAATCGCTACCGCTGAGGGGAGGGCCGGCCCAATTGTTTCACACCCGTGTTGCCAAGAGTATTGATATCTGCCACTGAGCTCCCTGAGACTGAAGGCTTTGTTTTCCTTGCCCCGTCCGGCCGACATCAGATTCTGGAGGCGAGGCCCACCGCTCCCGCTGCAAGCACAGCCGAGGCTCAGAGCGCACCCCCTCAAAATAAATGAGGAATATTAAACATGCTCTGATAGCTAAAAACACAAATGTTAACAAACACTCTTCTAGAATTCAATCCCAATACCGGCATAACACAGCCGTCCAACCAGCCTCAGCTACTTCTGTCTCCATCAGTGTCTACTGACATCTTACTTGGGTTGTGTTTGTGTTGTGAGGCTCTATGAGATTACAATCTACTCACATTTTTATGCTGGCAAGTATGTTTTCATCATACATCCAGTAGATTATTTCAGTAAAAAAATATTAGTAGAGTGCGTGCTGTGGGTGTTTTGTTTGCATTGTAATTACATCTATTATGGTCGGGCAGCCAGAAACTGGGCTCGCTGTGGTTGCTGGGTTTGAGTTACTGTGGGAACGAGCTCAAACTGGTTCTGGTGTTTCTGAAGGGAATTGTAGCAGCATACCTGGTCCTCTCCACAGACCCACGGCGGCGTGTGGAAGCTGATAACAGGGAGGAAGGCTGCGATTTCAAGCCAGCGGATGAACAGCTCCTCGTCTGTGACCAGGTCTCCGGAAAGAGAGCCACCTGTTGGGAATGAGGGAGACACCAATGGGAAGAAAGAAAATATTACCTTGGTGTATATATCCAGTATATCTGTAAGGGGAGGTACGTCCATTCAGCTGTCTGTTTCCTTAAATTTGAAATAGTTTTTATGGAGGAACGAGTAATTTTTTTTACATTTCTAATAAAAGGGTTAAATGAGAGGGGCATTACCCACTGCATCAGGAATGAGGAAGTTGTATCCCAGCAGCGCGTGGTGCAGCAGCGAGGGAATGATACCCTTCAGTCCCATTGGGCTCCAGTCAGACTGCAAGGGGGTCATCCTCACAAAGAGCGGCTTGTGGCTGGACCTGAGGCGCGGTAGCATTGAGGTTAAATACAATATGTGATAGCAAATGCAACCAAGCAATAATGCTTGAGGGTGTCACCGTGTTCCCGCCGTCACAATGGTGGAGTCTCCCATCCTCGTGGCCACGTCCGCCAGCAGGCTGATGTACTTATCCCCGCTGAGAGCCTCCGGCGGTCGCAGGGCTTGCTCCTCAAAAAGATTCCCTTCGCCCCCTTCCAGCATGATGTACTCCATCCCCAAATGGGCCTGCAGAGAATCCACTTTGTCCAGGAACCAGCTGACTGCTCCAGGGTTGGTGATGTTCAGCTTCACGCAGAACGTTCCTTGCCAGTGGCTCATCAGGGGGATCTACGAACCACGGAGTATTTAGGTGATGTTGTAGATTAGTCTCAAGCAACACCTTATCACAGTTATAACCAGGTAACATACAGAGGACTGAGACCCCCCCCCCCCCTGCACCCAGATCTCACCAACTGTCCCTGGGGGGCTGAAGGGAGACTCAGCCAGTAGTCCTCGGTGCCATCTGTTAAGGAGGCGTGGAACTGCGTGGTGTCCACGCCCAGGAAAGGGGACAGGGTGATGGAAATGTTAAGAAGCTTGACAAGTGGGAGGTCCCTGGCGAGTCTCTTGGATATCCCTCTTTTTCTGCTGTTGAGGTAGTCATGGTCCTGCCAGGAGACAAGTGGACACGCTGTTATACCAGAAGCGCACGTTTGTTTGTGAAGTTGCCTCATCAAAGGTTCGAACTATCCAAACGTTCATAAACTGAGTAGACAATTAGCTTTATTATGTAGCTTGTGTGTGACACAGTGGAAGCTCACAGCTGTGAAAACATGACCCCTGTCAGAACCATTAACAAATGTCATAATCCTCTGGAATTTATACAGCAAGTCAAGCAGAGATTTCTGATTATATAACTGGACAACAAAACCTTTAAAGAATACAGGATTGACCTCAGGAGGTGAACTGACTGTGGGAAGAAAAAGTGGATGAGGACCTTATGTAACACCCTTAAATCCCCCGGTTCACTTCCTTGTACTTATATTTCACATAATGTCTGAAAAGTACTTCAGAAGTTAATTTTTATGAGGTCCAGAAAAAGCAGGAATGACTTCAGGTACAGTGCAAATATTATTATGTGATGTTTTCCAAAAGCTGGATGGCAATTGTGGAAAATAACAATTTATGCACCAGGGCCAAAGAGAAAAATGGTTTCAACAAACGCCATTATTCAGCCTGTAAATCCTGACTGGATCACTTGAAACATCCAGAAGTTTCCACACAGCTTTCATAAATGGGGAGTTTTCAGAAAACAATTGATTGCAGGTAAAAGATGCTCTTGTTTGTTATTCTGCTGCCGGGTTTTGGTCCGTTCACAGCATCGGGCCGGTTTCAGGATCACCTTCGGGTTTGTTTTGGCCCTGGAGCCGTGGTGATCAACAAGTTTTCTCCCTCAGAGTAACCTGAGATTTCTGTTTGTTCTTGCTCAGCTATGTTTATTTTGTAATGGAATATCACCAGGTATTGATTTAGATTCACTTGACTGTGGTCTTGTTTCCTTGAATGTTTCTCAAGAATCTCCATGGAGACTCACAGAACATTATAATCCACCACTGTGCAACGACTGCAAGATTATTATTAAGATTATAATGCAGCAAAATGCTAAGAATAAATTAGATTAGTTGAATTTAAAATGTACTAGGTTAGTTTGATGTGGGGGGGTGGGGGGTTGAAGCTAAAACCTCAACCCTTTTCTATAATGTGACACTTTAGTGAACCTCTCCTCCCTTTCTCACACTCACTGACTGTTTCAAGTATTTCTCTTTTTTTAATCTCACATTTCTGAGCAATTTTAACCACATTGTCATTTGTTCCAAATGATATCGTTCTGCCGTTATGTCCAGTGATACAGTCTGGAAAAACTCACATTGTTACATTCTTGAGGTTTGTTCTGACGATAATAACTCCTAAGATTAAAATCTATTCCTGCAACATCGTTGTCCTAACCAGAGCTCTGCTGAAGGTAGTGATGGATAAACAGCCACCCGGCAGCAGCTTTCTGCTGAATATGCACCACAAGTGGAAAAAAGTAGCATTTGAGAACTTTTTAGACACAAACCATGTCAGAGAGGAGGTTGGTGGAATGTTCGTTGAGGCTGATGACTCCCTCCCCCAACTGGTGTCGTCGAAGGCGATTCGAGAAGGTCCTCAGCTCCCTCTCCACCTTTGGCCCTGAATCCACTTTAGCAAGCAGCTTCCAGAATGGCAGCCTGGAGGACATAAGGACAGACTGAAGACTCTCTGAACGTATCACCGTTCCACCCCCAGGATTACAGACCTGTCAAAGGTACAAAACGCTGACTGACCACATGGTTTTCATGTTGGGCATCACCCGCGGGTGCTGGGAGAGTTGTTGCACGGCCTCCTGGTGAGCAGCTCTCACGTTGTGTGCCACGCACACGGTGTACTGTAAAGGCAGGCGCTCCATACTGGGCAACGACTGCAGACAGAAGTGCTGCCTGCTGTCCAGCCCGAGCTGCAGGGGAATATCAGGAGATACAAGGACGGCAACACCTGCGGGATGGGAAGAAACCGGGAATCACAATCATGTATCAGTTTATTATTATGCTCAAACAGATACGTCCCCCACGGATTAGCAGACGTAGCGCTTCGGAGACCAATATGATGGATGGAGTCCTGTGGGAGTTGGAGGGCAGGCTCTGTCAGCTGATATCGCTCTGCTTGTATGTGAGAAAAACACCCCCTCATCAACCCTGAGGCATAGAGGTGCTCAGCTATGAGTTTACTGCTGGGTATTTCTGAGTAGGTAAGCCACACTGCAACCCAATGAGATGGGAGGCCCAGAGGATACGGCATGAAGTCAGCCCTGGTCGGGTTTTCATTCGGCTCCCTGCACAATTCTCACCGACACTTCATGGAAAGTCCATGGACCAAAGGTCAACACACACTTTTAGCAAGATTGCTAGCGGTGATTTCACATAAATGTCCACTTTAGACTAAATCGTGAAATTAAATATCCTGCGTCACCTATATTGTGATACCGTTGACACTGTGCTAAAACCACTGAGGATATATTTAGGTGTGATGGACAATACAAGTAGTACGTTGTTTGTAATGCACGTTTAATCCAAATTGCTGTAGAATAAAAATCAGCACTGGAAGATAAAAACATTACATGACATTCTTTTTGAAACTGTGGGGGCAGTTTGTCAGGCTCGCTCCAGAATAATATCTCTTTTGACAGAAACGGCCGTCCTTCGACAAAAATCACCACTGTCCTCCCGAAGGCTCTTTGTTTCTCTGATGCATTATGTCAATTCAGCCATTCAGGGACTGTGTGAAACGATAAGATCGGATAATTGTGTCCTCAGATGTAGCTGCCCTGCAAGGAATGCCTCTCAAGTTACTCAGACCCCATGTCCTCACCACTTCTCGCCCGTCCTGACTCCTACTTTCTCCCTCTCAGCTCTAATTTCCTTCCTCTCTGGACCAGCTTGGCCCTAGCCAGCGGTGACTGCAGCCCTCGGTCCCACACTGACCATGGGGTCCTTGTTCTGGTTGTTTTTGTTTTATTCCTGCACAAAGAAGGTGATCACTACACCGATTATGGCTTAGCCCCAGTTCCCAAAGCAGGCGGACCATTTTCAATGGCTTCACTGTTCTCCTGGAGCCAAGGTTCAGCGGCAGACAGGATCCTCATGTACCAGCTTTATAATCAGATTAATAGCATCACAGATCAGTAACCACGGCTGTATAAAGCCCAGCAGAGAGCCTTCAACCTCCAGGGTGATTTTCATGCAACTGATAATGTCAAAGAGATACTGGTAACTCCTCCGAGGTCACCACATGACTGCTTGCTACAGCTTCAGAACTGAGGGAAAAAGTGTAATTTTGCTGAGGAATACTGTCCAAATTACACCTGAAAAAGGCAACGATCACGCTTTATCAGCCCTGTCTCTACTTCTAGAAGAGAAAAAAGTTTAATGGATGGAGGTGCACATTGCAGAGGAGATCAGACATTCCGGCATCCTGAATGAGGATACAGACGGTTTAAACGCTGTGTATTTTACTTAATATTAAGCAAAAAATGAAGATTAACTGGAATACAACTGTGCCATTCAAATCTGCAGATATGAATGTTAAATAAGGAAATATTGACTCATGTGTTCATACCTTAATCACTTGGCATTTGGGGTTTATTTTTAGTATCCGGGGACTCCTGATTGAAAATGAACTTCTCACCCTGGTTATATAGGTTATATATATATAATAATGAAGAGCTCAACAAAACTCGCGATCCCACTCAGCACGCATGTCTTTTGACGTGCATGTACCCTACAGCAGGAATCGATAAGCGTTATTTAAAGACAGTGAAGCAGGTCGTGGGCCTTGAGTTACAGCCAAAGTGGGGTGTCCGTAAGTTGAAGGGGAAGCAAAGAAGGGGGACCCTATTTTTAGAAGAACTCCTGAAAGCTCCCCCTCAAATATTTTCCATTTGCGTCCCAAAAGCGAAATTACGCGCCCGGCTGTCCACTTACGAGGGAAAAGAGATATGAATAAACTTTACTGGGAATGACTGATCGATCTGACCTGCGCGGGCTTCAGGTTAACGGCTGCCGAGTGATCGTAGCAATCAATCAGTCAGACCGACCATTTCATGCATGCTCACACTTGAACACGAATGTTCCCACTTTAACGAGAAACTGCAGACGTCTGAGAAAAACAGAGCGGGACCAGTAAAGAGTTTGCACTTCCTCTCGCTCACACTGAGCCAAAGAATTAAAGGTGGCGGCTGAGGTGACCCCAAGCACCTTAAGATGGATTTAACGCGTGGTCTAGTCCCCGGTATGAGGCGGAAACGCCGCCGCACGACTCCCTGCTCTCAACCAGATGGGCTACATTATATTACCTGTCATAGTTACACGGTTATTTATGACACCTGTGAGCACCGCAGACGTACCGACCGCCTCATAAAAGATGCTTTCAAACGCAAGCTGTGTGTATGAATGTGTGTGCCTGAGAGCGTGTCAGTGTATGTGTTCAGGCATGCATTTCCTTAATGATGGAAACTTGGATTATGTGCCCAACCTCAAGAAATTGATGGCCATGAAACTGGGGCCTCGTCACGGTAGTAAATTTCCAATATATATACCGATATAATAATACCGAAAACCCCTTACAGCGACTTTCAGCGACTTTCTGCCTCTATAATCAATCAGGTCTACTGTTTCAAGTATGAGCGTAAAGGAAGAGAAGTAATCTGGTGAGTCCTTCGTACGCTTCAACATTCGATGTGTTGATTCCAGTCGGGTGCGGACTGAAATCAGTTTGCAGACGTTTAATTCAGATTCGAAGATAGTGACTGGTCTGAGATATTGGAGGCAACGTGCAAGCACATCAGCAGAATGCAGCTGATGCATTAATCCTGCATTTAAAGCCGGCGCAGCCTCTGTGGAAATTATTAGGTAAGAGTCCGACTGTGGAAAACTGGTGTGGAATCATTTTCATACAGCACTCCTCTCACGCTTTCTCCAGCAAACTACAGAAGAACACGCAGGACGACTGAGGAGGGAGTTTGATTTCGTCTCAACACGAGCCGAATCCTGGGAGCGTTATTTGTTGCCCATCCGTCATCTTATCTAATTGATTTCTGGATTGGCAAACAGTTGAAGGAGAAAAGACAACAAATATGCAACCAGATGTTATTTGTCATCTTGGTGACAGCGAGATTTCCGAGCTCTCCTCATTACCGGTCGTAAATCCCGCAAAAACAGTGAGGAAAAACGAATTCAAACCCTGCTTTTTTGGCGTCGGGTTGTTGTCACAATCAAACTTTTTTCAAGCCGTCGTCCGTGGTCGCCCAAACACCCCAATGGAAACGTCTGATGTTAATGTGCTCCGTGCTCTCGGGCCTTTTCGGTGAAAGATGGTGACGCAGCAGATAAAGCGGATGAGGTTTTGTTAGTTGATACAAAGAAAACAATCACAAATCCCTCCCTATCTTTGTGGAGCGCCGCCAGTTTGAGCCCAGAGACAAGCACGTGCGAAGAAAATGAGGTGATGCTAATCTGAGAGGACGAGAACGTCACTGCCCTGTGACAAAAATCAAGAGTAAGTGTGTGTGTGTGTGTGTGGGGGGGGGGTGATTTTAATCTTCAATCCTGACTTCATCAAGCCCACCATGCAGGGAAGAAGGCCGACAGTAGATAAATGACTTTGACTGGATCCAGACGCAGCCTGAGGGAGCCAGAGTTTTTTCAAATTTAGAGCCAACGGGCTCATTTATTATAACATCCTGCAGTGAAAACACTCTTAGCTCACAATGAGAGACAAGCTATCGTTCTCATGTAAACACGCACAATCTGTGTGTAAGAGCGAGGCCCTTATTAGGATTAACGCCGCTCCTAATAAAATTAAGGACCGGCTGACACTTTATTTACCCTGAATAATAATACGTCTGGTGAAAAAAGGGAGACAAGGCAACGGTAACAGAAATATAGATATGTTCTGTATGTGCTGACATCACTCCCTGCACTCAAGCAAGCCTATCATTTTGATTCAAGCAATTTAAACAGATTTTAAAATAATAACAAGGTAGCACGGCCTGTGTATATCATTTTTTTTAACAAATGGCAGCTCTTGAGTGGGCATCAGGTGACGCATCCACAAAAGTTAAGAATTTTCTCATTAGAGGCTTTTTTGATCCTCTGGCTGCTGTCAGGATGTGGCTGCCTTGATCTGTCATCTGCTCCCGGGGCCTCGGTTGCTTTTGTACGGATAAAAACAGGTGGGGCTGTGACAAGTTGTTCCAGTTGGCCACGCTCTCAAATGTCACCGCACACTTAGGAGCACCTTCAAGCTCCACTGGACTCTCCCGCCTCGTTTTTCGGCTACCTTCCGTCTGTGTTCTTCAGCCATTCTCAGCAGTCTTCATGATTGGAAGACGCTTGTCCCTATTATGCTGACTCACCCTGACCCTAGCCCCGTGCCCTTGGAGACATGTTCATGATGGATGATCACACGGAATCGCATCCTGCCCTTAAACTGTGCTGCTTCAAAGAGAAAAGGCACGAGCGTGAGTGTGGCAGTGAGCCACCATATTTCACACTGCAGTTTAGCTGTAACTCTGCGCTGGAGAAATGATCCGTTTTCCAGTAGGAACCGGACAATTTCTTTAATATCGTCATCACGCATTGTCATCACGCGTTGTTTTGGGCGCCACTGCTGCCAGGAAGAACGCTGCTGTTTAAGTACGATGAGCAGAGCCGCTTACCTGAGGAAACGCCCGATCGAAGATCAAATATATTTGTAAATGATTTATCATAAAGTCATTGAAATTATTTTTGATACATATTTGAACCCCCCAAAAAAGAGGAGCAGATCAACAACCAAATTAAGCTCTGAGATTTAAACCCTCAAACTTTCCCCACATAACTGTGGACTTTACATTCTTTTGCACCATAGAAATAATAACAATAATAATAATAATAATCTATTGTGGTTTAAAGCCCAAGCTGCTTGAGTTCAGATAGTAAAAATTGTCAGAGTTGGGTTTAAAACAAAGATGCATTTGATTCCGTGAATAGAAGATGGAAAACTGGTGATAATTTAAGATGCTCTACTTGAGGCTTGTTGCTGCGCTGATTTAATTTACAAGCGTTGTGACATCAACGAATATTAAACTTACTGATGTGGCGATAGTTGCACAAATCAGGGACATCTGTGTGTAACAGCCTGTAAACCCAATAACCTGTCGTCGCTGACTCACAACAGGAAAAAGCATCTTCTCTCATGACTCTTTGCCACGTGAACTGTGCAAAAACATCATTGAACTTTGATGCGGGATATCGTGTTAAATATACCTTTAATGCTCTGATACGCGTGGTTGTCATTACTGAGCATCAGTTTGCTATGCTCAGGGCTATGTACAGCATGTGTCTATCAGTGGTTGCTAGGTAACAACAGAAACAGTTGTTCTCATCGGGACCTCACCTCTTTTTTCCTCCTCTGGGTTGAAGATCGGCACGGAGAAGGACAGCCCTTCCTGATAATTCCTCACTGCTCACTCCAGACGTGGTCATGGCACCGGCCAGACACCTTGTTTTATAACTCCACAGTATATGTTGTATCCTATCATCCATGAACATGAAGTTCGAAGTACTTGCATCTAATCATGAATCAGCAAAACATATATTCCCACCCTGGTTAACTGCTCGCTAACTCTGAAAACAACTTGTGGGCAAAGTCCCAGAGGTTAAGTCTGCCACACTCACACAGGACACACAGCTTGTTCCTCGTCAGCTACGTTAACCATTCACATCCGCCAGTGATCCCTTCCTCCTCCCTTTGCCCCCCCGGGATAAAATCTAACACCCACCAAAATAACCAGGCTGGTTATAAGAGACAGCAGGGCCCTCGTCCAACCTGCTCTTTTAATAGAAACAAAAGGCAATTACCTCAGTATCACTTCGAGTTAATTTAAGATGCTAAAGGTACTTTGCCTCCCTTTGTAGCGTAATCTCTAAATTAATAAACCCGGATGCCACAGGCAGGATTATGTTACGCTCTATTTACGAGGCGGCGCTCCGATCCACTCGTGTTTGGTGGATGTAGGTCCTATGGGCTTTTTTCCCTCCTCGACACAAACACAAACAAACACGGGGTGAGACGGGAGGATCGGGTGGTAAGACATGCACAGGGCTTCCCTCTCACTCCGAAGTTCGTACCACGCATTGTATCCAAGAGTATAGGGTCAGATTCCCGAGGTCTATGTGGTGAGGGTAGAGAAAACATAAAACAGCTGAGCCTCTGTCAATGTAAAGATTTCAAAGGGTTCCCATAGCAGACCTGTTGGTGTGAAGAGGAACTATGACCCGCTGCTGCCGCTAATGAGATGCAGCCCTTTAGCAGCTGCTAAACGACTCGTGCCTGCAGCGACCTCTTACCTGACGAGCCCAGGAAGTAGCGTTCCAGGGCCGAGCCGTAGCCGGAGGGATTGTCCTTGAGGTCGCTCACAGTGAAGAGCTGCGTGGTGGCGCTCTGGTCATTGATGGGCCAGGTCTGACCCCGGACGGTGGCGCCGCCGTACCACGACACGTTGGTCATGGAGAAGCAGTCCTGAGAACAAAATTAAGGCTTCAGAGAGAACCAGGAGAACCAGGATGAAATAAAAACCAGAATAACTTACGTTGTTTTTTTTAAAGAAAAGATATTTTAATCGTTATCATTTAATAATGATATTACAGCTGTGGCAATTTTGAGCTGAGATAAATGTAAATTAAAAATTTGAGGGCAAATTAATTTTAGAGCAGTCAATATGCGGCACGGTTGTGGCATCCTGTGGAAATGTTGGAGTGCATACAGTTCAGTGGTGGCTGCTGACTCTCTCAACATTACATGAGCGCATGTTTTCACATGCACAACGTGTCCTCCGGTCCCCACACATGCGCAAAGTCAGCAAATATGAACAACAGGTGCCAGCAGGTCACCTGAGAGGCACAGGGGTGGATTTTGGGAAAATAAAGGCGACTTAAGTTTGGAAAAGCTTTTGTGTGGCACCACATGACAGGGGGTTATGGTGGAGGAATGTTCCAGAGGGGACAGATTAACCTCCCCAAACATCCCACTTCATAAATACCTCCGTTAATTAAGATGAAGGGGAAGTACAGTGGTAGTGCATCAAGTATGACAGTGCAGATTTCATAAAATATGAAGTCAATGGAAGTTAAAAGGAAAAACTGAAGTGTTATCTGTCACCCCCAGGGTAAAGGCAAAGTCTTCTTATGTGTGCACATTTCACAAATTAAATACAGACGATATTAAAAATATAATAAACTTAATGTTATTTATAATGTCCGTATTAATTTTCACTTGCTTGTTCATTTTACATAAACAGATGGATTTAGAATGTTTGAAATAAATGCAAAGTGGAGCTTTTGTTTTGTTTAAACCACCTCGCACTGTTTGTGCAGCAACAATGTCATGCTAATGATTAACGTGCGAGCTGCAAACTGAGGAAGGTTCGCGCGTAAAGCGACACTTTTGCGCATCTCACCGCGCGTAAAAGGCATCTTCTGTGGATTTCGAACTCACACTGGCAAAAACTCCCTTACCTTCAGCTCCACATGGCAGTGCACCGGCGCCCAAGTCATGCTGTAACACTCCGTTTCTGTCTCCTCGTTCACCTCCAGGGAGATCTTCACCTCGGCCACCGAGTCCCACGTATAGCAGAACTCCGTCTTATTCAGCCAACACAGATTCCGGACGAAGGGGACTTCGAGGTCCGGACTGCCCACGTTTCCGACGTCTATCTCCACATATGTCTTGTCCTCCGTCAAGGTTTGTATGACCAGTGACTGGGTTCTTCTCTCCCAGATCAATCCGCTAAAAGTCCCCCTGAGGATCCAGTTCTTGTTGGGCTGGTCCACCACCTGCCAGTATATGATCCCGATGGTCATGACAAAGAAGACGGCCACCCCGAGACAGGCTATTGCTCCTTTCCAGGTTTCGTTCATCTCCTTCAATCCCGTGTCCCATGTTACTTCTGGGATGGGGCTAGGGTTCCTATTTCGAGCGTGGGGCATGTTGGTTTTTTTTTTTTAGATCAGCAAAGTATGAAAAGCTATAAAATGCTGCAGAAATCTCTGTTGCTTCATCACGTCATGATGTTTGCTCTGATCTTACAGGGTAAACCACCCTACTGTTTATCTTTACACCGATTGAAATTTTTTTTTTGCGCAACTGTGCCAGCAACAGAGACCTGTCATGTGAAGAAATCTGTGAGAAAAAAATGTATCAAACAGGAAAAAAGAATAATATAATGAATGAATAGTTGACTTACCACATACTGCTGCTGTTTTAGAGTTGAATTTTTGAATTGCATTGGCTGCAGTGAGCTCGTACGCAGCCCCAGGCCGGGTTTGGCAGCAGTGCCTACGAATAGCTCCTAAGACGTCGCTTGCTTGCCCTGCACTTTCTGACGTAACGTTGGGTCGTTTCTTCAGAGGAAAGGTAGAGAGAGGGAAATGGATCAGGAGGGTTTGACTCAGTCGTGGAGCTGCCCGCTCGGGGCGAGGAGGCCGGGGGCATCTTGGGAGGGAGGGTTCCCCGCGCCTGCTCGCAAACTCTCCGTGCGCTCTGCGTGCGTAAAAGCTGCAGCTACATGTCATCTGGCGCTTTTGGCAGATAGGCAAGGGGCGTCAAATGGGCACAGGCACCGGTGTCGTGGTGTTTAGCATTTTAATAAGGGGGGTAAAAGGGGACGTGCGAAATTCATTTCAAAATTACATGTAAGCAGTATTGAGAGGGTGGAAAAATGAATTCCATGTGCTTTGACATAAACGACTAGTCATTTAGACTGCTAGATTGAAGTTTTAGTTTGGATCCAGCCTCATGCAGATGCATTATCATGGCTTTGGCCAGTTTACGTTGTCACTTTTGTTCAGTTTACAAAGTGAGATGGACCACCTGTCATCCAGCAAACATTCCTGCTGAGGCTCCTGAGCCGCTGCGTGATTCCATATACAAATATGCAAAGCCACGCACAACCCCGTCTATTTTTGTTATTATAAGATAAGATACAGTAAATCTTCACTGATCCCCACCTATGCAAATTTAGTTGTCCCAGCAGCTGATTTTTACAGCACAGACAGAACAACCCTCCTGCAAACTCCTAATGGAATAAGTGTGTAGACGTGCATGAAGGATGAGATTTAAAATGCAGAGGGCATCAAAATCACCATGGTTTCAGGTCGTTCTTACCTACTGTCTCCTACTACGGGGGGCTGATTGTTTCACAACAAACTCCATAAAAGAGACTTTTCTTGGGGGCTCAAACTCAAAAACCTTCATCGTCAGAAGATGTAGCAAGAAAGAAAATGACAGATGTATAAACCAGTGGAAACCACATGTGCGTTTAAGAAGAAAAGAAAAATGGTCTCATCTCTGTAAAACAGCTGCATTGGATTTGAGTATTTTAAATGAAAGAAAACCAAATCCAAATAAAATGTCATGAAATTGCACGAAACTTTGCTGGTTGTGTTAGAGTCACATAAGAAATTTTGCTTTAGAAGTTAAAAGTCAATATTTAATACTTGAATTAAGATTGTTTCTTTTTCTTTAACTGCAGCGCCCTTATAATATATTACTCTAACGTAATCTTATTGAGTGGTTGTCCAAAGTAACTTGCGCATAAATTTAATATACCAGGTAACTATGAAACAGTAAATATGTCTGACTTCTGTACAGCTGTAGCGGGTGTATAGAGAGACTTCCATTCATAATATTTTTGATCTGATTATTTTGAGTTGAGCAATATAAGTTTTAAAACTCAGAACAGCTTCGATGCCCCCCGCCCCCGAAGAAATATATTAGTCCAGGTGTGTTGTGATGTATCAATATTGATGCTTTGAGGGCTGGAATGTTGTTTACGAGTGTCTCAAATGTGATCGGCAGTGCCGTGATCGGTGGAGGTGGCGTTGGGACCGTCCCGAGCCAACATTGCTTCTCCAGACTACTGTTGACCCGTCACGCCTCACCAATGTGCTGCTGCACCCTCTTTTTTTTGGTAGCTTTCTGGAAAATCCACTCGTTTAACCACAGCGTCCATTTATTTCAACGCCGTCCACTGACGCATGCCCATGGCTCCGTTGGTACGCCACAACTTTATTGGACCCAAAAATAAGACAAGAGCAGCCTTGACTTGAACAATGTTGTTGTGTATGTACGGTCCTCCGTTCTGTCGTTCACAAGATATCCCAGGAGTGTCGGCTGACATACCTTTAAGATCAGTTGCTCCTGTCCCCCTCTATGCATGTCAGCCCCCTGTGATCCATCACACACGTCTGGCAGGGCCAGGGACACTGGATCAGCCTGCGGGAAACTGTTTGCTCTCGCTCATCACCTCACTCCAACTGTAGGCGGTTTCAAAATCTCTGGAAATTAGCGTGAGCCTTTTCCGTCCTTACTGTACGGCGACCCCAGCTCGCTCACCGACCGGCTGAGAAGGAGAGGGGAGGGTAGGAATAACTTTCCCAAAATACATCAACCTAAACCTGCGCTGCCTCCTGCATATCTGCGTGTAGAGATGGCAGGTGTGCGCACGGACAGCTGGAATTCAAGTTCACCGGCCTTGCGGCCGCCAGGTTCCCAGGTCATAGGTCAGGCTCATGACATCTACGGAACATCCAGGGGGGGAGGGTCTAAGGTTACACACCATCCAGCCCCTGATTCTATCCCTAGTGGCTATTAATAGGCTGGGGGCTGCTGCATGGCACGCACACACACACACACACACACACACACACACACACACACACACACACACACACACACACACACCTTTGACAGTGTGAACATGGGATGTGAAAAATCAAAGGAATCTGACCTGAACCACTAACTCTTATCATTGATTTAGCGTTGAAGGCAAAGGTCGAGGGTTTATTTAAACGGTGCCAAAGGGGCTTAATGGTTTTACATTTTGGATGCCAGTTGGGCATTTTTATTAAACTTGCCATGTGTACATTTTTCAATACTTGAATATACAGCATCACATATACATAGGGTGCATAATACCCTAATCCTTTAATCTCTGTGTTTTTCTTGACTTGAGATTAAAACATTTATATGTACACTGACCCGGGTCACCCTCCATGTATGCTTCAATGTGGCTCTGCCATGTTTGTACAGCTGCCCAGCACAAACTAGAACAGACTTTAATATTTGTCAGTATTACTCATCAGCTATAATCAATCACCTTTACAGCATATAAACTACATTTCAAATAAGAGTGCTAATTTCTAAATATGTCTGCAATGACAAATGTCTGGCCTGGTTTGTCTGATCCCGAGGAAAAGGGGATGTGAGGGCGGGTATTAACTCTCGTGTGTGTGTGTCACATTTATTGTGTCACATTCAACGATAAAACTTTAATGCAAACAATTGAAGGAAGCTCAGAGTAAATTTACACTGAACATTTCAAATGTAGGAGTAACAATATAAGAGGGGATAAAAGCCGGAGGTCTGAGGAGGAGTGTGATATTTTCCTTCAGACTTTTGGTTTTTGACGGCTGCTTTGGCCTTTGTCTTGCATGCCTGCGTTGGTTGACGTACATGAACCCTCCATGAACCCACCATACTGGAAAGAGCAAAATGGAAGCCAGAACTCTCAGATCCGAGAGGCCCCTGACGATGTGGGCCTTTTCGGACTTCTTTTGGTGTCTGTTCAACATTCTGTGAGCTCAATCTCATACATCAGCCACCTTCTCTGGACCTCTCTGCTTCTCACTCTGCAGTCATTTGTTGGTATTCTGAAGTCCACATCCTGCGAAGGTCTATCCGTACTTACATCCACACGACATTTACTGTTTGAACCCACAGTTCCTGAGCTGCAGGAGACCTTAAGAACTGTGCACCACCGGACCACTGTGCTGTTCCATCTCCCGACCCTGCAGCCCTGCTCTGTCCTTGCACCCTCTGATCCGGTCTTCTCTTCTGAGTAATCGTCTAACCGTCATTCTCTAAAAGGTCCCTGACTTCACCCTTCAGAACATCTCCTGCAGCAGCTTCAGTCTCAGGATGTGGACTCAAAGATACGGAGGGACTGAGGTGACTCCAGAGGTGAGGAGCCGCTGTGTCCCACTGTTTTGTGTAACATCTCAGATTAATGAGTCAAATACTAAATGAGTGCCACCAAAGTGAGCACATATCATTCTTGTCAGAGCCTAAACATAAATGTCTGACAGCTGCTTATTCCAGCCGAAGTTCTCACTCCTGCAGCTCTGTCTGGATGGATTATGTGCCTACACTTCATCTGCTCAATAACGTGAGGAGCTGCTGCTGCTGCTGGATGGTTCTTCAAATAAAACTCAACTCTTTTCCCCTTTGGAAACATGACAGCAATGCATTTAAACCCCTTTTTGTGGGTGAAGCTTTTAAAGGTAAACACTGAAACATTGAGTTCCATTACATGAGAAGCCATTTGGTCCATCTGACAAAGTTTTCCATCTTCAAGTCTGGGTCTTCAATTTACCATTTCCTTTTTTCTTCTTCTCAAGGATATTCAATACCGACAACTTCTCCGACTGCCTGGGAGTCTGAGGGGGAAAGTTTCCATGTGACCCCAACGCCCGCGCTTGGTGGGACAATCCTGCTATTGACTGAACTGTTTCCATCTATCTGAGTGCAGTTTGCCGTATGAGCACTAACCTCCAACTCTGTTACTTTCCCTCTTTATAGCACTGACACAAACAGGCACTTTCCACTGCCCCAGACCTGAACCTGCACTCCAGTCCCCCCCTCCCCTCCCTCCATCCCTCCCTCCCACACACACACACACTCATGCATGGATGCAAAATTTAAATTAAGTTACATTTTTTACAAGCTGAAAAGGTGCAAAGCTGAAAAGGTGCAAAGAATAATAACTTATTGTGATATTTGCTGCCTTTGTTGGCCAAATTCCAGTGTGCGTGAGCTTTTCTACATGTAAGTGTAGTAAGAAGCCCTTGAAAAGCTGTAAAGGTCCATTCATGAGATTCGCATTGCTGGGGAATGAGAATCATACCATCTTCAATATTAATTATCTCTCTAAGTACTGCGGGCTTGAATCACATCTATAAATGGCAGCGTTAGATAACAGCGTGAGACCAGACCTTTGCTTGAAGGCTACCCTGGTTCAGGTTGCCAACCCCCCCTGCAGACCCCCGCAACCTGGTCCACACTGCAAGGAGCCTCATCAAGGAGCGGGAAACTAAGGCTGTAAGAGGACCTCCAAAAGAGATGCTTTGCTAAAATGTAAAAACTGAATAACGATGCCTTTCCTGTGTAAAGCTGCACGCGGTCCTGTTACCGTCTCCGGCTGAGCCTCAAGTGTCATGGATCCAAAATGGCTGCAAAATTAAGCAGCTCATTCTGCAACAGATTTGTGCATAAATTTCTCTTTTTAAAAACAAATATAAAGGTAGGATAGATAGGATCAATATAAATTAGAATAGAGATGGGGTAAATATTCTTTTATTATTGTGATATGAAGTAACCAGTGCACATTGTGTTATTGGAAACAAACCACTCCCTCCCACGCGTCAGCTTTATGAATTATTGGTGCTCACTCATATTCATCATACTCATACTCATATTGTCTGTCAGCAGAAGAGGAAGAGGGTCCAAAGCAACAAACAAGTAAACAGCTGCTGGAATCACAGAAGTCAACCTTTTTGATCATCAGAGTGCAAACATTATAGCACACACACACACACACACACACACACACACACACACGCCATGGCATCTTAACTGATGGAAACTTCCTTCCTTGGCATAGTGCGGATTGTCACTGCGCTCCATTTCCTGCCAAGTCTGAACCAGCTGAGCCAGCCGCTCATGTTCCACTCGGGGGGCCTTCAGTCATTCTTTCCCCTGCTGCTGGCAGAGATGGTGTATTGGGTGTGAGGTCAGACACAGGGTCACAGGATCTAAACCACACATGAGATGAAGGCGCCCCCTGCTGATGCTTCACCAGACATGGCCTGAGAAAGTAAGAGCAGCCATATTCACAAGTGACACGCAATTTGGCGAAGGGTATGAAAGAAGCTGGTCCAAAATATGTTTTTTCCCCAACTGTAGCAGGTTTTATCATCACACAACGATTTTACTTTCACTTTTAGTTTGACTTGCACTTAGTAGGGCATCAATTGAAGTATCCGACTTATTGTCTATGCTGCATGTGTAATTTCTCATCACCAATAATCTTGTGCAATAATCAATGTGCAAACATGTGGCGGAAAAAATATGTTGTCAATTAAACTGTCTCTTTAATGAGATAATTCATCTTAGTCACACAATGTCAAGCCACTCTCTGTGTGCCTTATGACAATCTGCGGTGAACTAAAGTAAATATGACATTGGTGATAATAAACTGCAACTGAAACCTTATATTATCTGAAGGAAGCAGAATGTAAAGATAAAGATAAACTTTATTTGCCACATGCACATAGAGTTTGGGGTATTTTGTTATTGCTTTCATTATTGGGTTTTTGGAGTGGAGCCTAATCATCAAAGATAGGCGAATTCTTTAAAAATAATATGCACTATTAGACTTACCCGTTTCGCCTTCTTTTAAGAAAAAAGAAATCGTTAATTGAAAATTAATATTGTGCAAAAGTGGTTGCACCACCAACAACACCAGGGAGCGCTGTTTGCATCTAGTGCGCATGCTCAAGAGTACCCCGGAAGTACTTGCTTGCACGTGTAGCGTCTAAGCTTCAACCTTGAAAAGACTACAAACATATACATCCTTACAACTATTTTAATAATGCCAGTGACAAGAGTGCTGTAAGTAGCGACCTTTACATTTTTTTTATTTCCAAGCACGGAAACACTGAACAAAAGGAAGCTTGGCATTAAATACTTGTCAGTCCGTTAGTTGTGATAGCATAAAATTGGCGTGTGTCTCACTACTTACTCTGTCTGGCTTTAACGCTTTATTCTTTATTCTTTTATGTATGATGTTGTTAGTGTATTTTTATTTATCTTTATCTTGCCGTGACTTCTTAAGGGCGCTTCCGCATTAAGGTGGCAGGCTCTGTTGGTAGTGTTAGCCTGCTAAGCTAAAAACAAACATGATTAACCTCTGTTCTCAAAGGTAGGTCGTAGCCCTGTAGCTGTTTTAATTAATTGTTTGATTTAAAAGCAGCCCGCTGAATAAGTTCGAAGTTCATAGACGTTATATTTCGAAATGGCTTAATTGGTATTTTAATTATTTTGAAATAAAGCAGAAAATGGCTCTTTATTCCCAGTACATTGCTTCATCTATGTTAATATTTATGGCTCTTGTTGGTGATCATTTGCTTAAAATTCCATTCAAGCAATAATATGGTCATTTATCAAGCCGAGACAGTGATAGTAGGTGAATCAAGTTATTTGTGAGAATGGTAAAAATATCCCCATGTCTGTAAAATCTATTGTGATCCAGCACATTCCGTTATGTCATTCCAGGTATCCTCTCTATCAACTGGGCAACCCTCAGCTTCGAATCTTCAGACCGAAATGGTTCCTCACTCTGGTGAGGCCTGGAAAAGAGCTGCCTTCTGACACCGTCCAATTTCGCATCCCACTGGAGTAAGTCTTGCATTTTCTGTGCAATATTCACATCCTGCCTTAAAAAGCATCCAGTGATATACTGAAATCTTGATTTGCATTTAAGATTGCAGATGTTTAATACAATCAACCTCAATTTTCAGGGTTTAAAAGCTGTCATTGTTTATTTAAGAATATATTAAATGTGAATAAAAACTTAAATATGACTCTTAATATATGTGGAGGGCAAGAAAAACAATAGGCTTTTAGCAGGTTACAATCAACATGACATAAAGCTTTATGATTATTTTGTAGGTGAATTAGTCTCTCTAATTTCAAACTATTAATTTAAAACTACAAATTGCAAATTGATCACATTTTCCTAGTTGGTACATCCTAGAGGATTTTTTAGGGTTATACTTTCCTTTTTTTTGGAACATTCCTCTTATATTGATAAATCCTCTTATAAATAATTACAGGAAATATCTAATGCCTAACTCAAGGCAATGGCTAATCCTGTTCATGCCCTCTACAGTTTGCAAACAATTCCAAGTCACAGTCACTAATCGTGCTTAGATTTTGTTCTATAACACGTTTACAATAATTCAATTGTAACATTTATGCGAGAATTATTAGTACCGGTATTGTTTTCTTAAGCCTGTGCTGCTGCAGTTGCTGACCATGGCCACCAAGGAGCGCACCAGCCCCACAAATAGAACTCATCACTTGAGAATCCACAAAGAATAAACAGTTTACATCACCTTCTTTCTGCCATCAGCTGAGGTTCAGGAAAGACCTGCTAAAGCAGCAGAAGGTCGTTTTATTCCATCAGAATTAATTTGCCCCGGACGGGAGTAGAGTTGTAGGTGCTGCTGCAGACGAGATGGAAAACACTGTGTTTTAGAGAAGACAATATAACTAACCACACCGAAAGTTTGATGAGTTTGGAGATGACATTTATACCTGCAATAACTTGCTAAACAGTCCTTTCTTATTTGTAGGCCTGTACATTTTCTTCAACTTGGGGTCACTGGGATTTATTGTATTTCTAAGGCAGGAAAACTGATGTTTGCCCCAGATTATCGATGTATCTTCCATTTTTGCCTCTTTTCAGCTAAACTGCAAGGGTACTTATGTAACTTAGTCTGTGTGTTTGTGAGTGAATCACTTTGTAAAAATGGTGCATGCCTTTGTATATATGTATTTATATATGTGTATATGCTAAAAACATTTGCTAAGTGCAGGGTGCATGTGTGTTTATAAGGGCGTGCTAGTTAGTTTAGTGTTGGCCGCCTGGGAGTGGAGCCCAAGTGATTGATTTGCTGCTGGAAAGCGAGTGTTTCAGCTGAAACACCCTTATTTTTTTACTTTTTCGTGGAGAGACAGTGACTCAAACTACTAAATATCACTCCCACTCCCAGCTTTTTGACGAGCCTGAGTCATTATAGCAGTGAAAGCTGTTGTATTTACTGTACGCCTCTCGAGGGTAGGCGGTGTTGGCCGAGAGTGTGTTCATATTCTCAGGACAATAACACAAGGTGGCCTTTATCTCGGTAACACCTGGAAGCTCCATTCCCATGAATTGTTTCTCTGTTTTGCTACTTGTTTTTATCCTGCTTCTCAGCAATCATCTGAGCGTTATTGTTTCTCTCTCCCTCTCATCCCCCTCAACTCGGATCTTGTGTTCCTTTTTTTTTCTCTCGGTTGTGCTCTGCACCTAGCCCAGGACCGGGACTTCTTTCAAACACCCGACCGGCGGTTGTGTGCCCCTTTTTTTTTGTCTTCTATGGGGGAAAGTTCTTTTTTTGTTTTTTGATTGTTCTTAAAACTTTTGTGCTGCGTTTTCCCCGTGGCTCTGGCAGGAACATCATCGAATTTCCAGGGTGACGCCCACCAGCGTCACCTGGCATGGCAGGAGTCCAGCGCTGACTCACCCACGAAGAATAGATCACAACGCCGAACTCTTTGTTCGCTACTACTACTCGGTCACGTTACGTCCAGTCACGCCGCATAACGACTATAAGAGGTCACGCCGCCATTTTCTCACAGTAGTCGATTGACCAGTAACATGTTGTGTTGTCTTGATCACCCCGCTGCTGTCCAGGGATGCACCGGTGTCAGCACAGGGATCAGATATCGTTGGATACCGAACCGTACGCCTGGACCGGTGTTGTTGACACAGAAACTGAACATATCCGTGACAGTGAAAATGTCAATTCTATTTAAACATCCAGAATTCTTCATCACGTATTAATAAACAACCTATCACTTATTTTCAATGGTAATCCAATATTGATTGACGTTAAAAGGTCTGGGAATTGTATCAGAGCTCAAAATGTCGCAGTATATCTGAAACGTCGTCACGACCTTTTGCTTTACGGGTATGGAGACACGGAGACTCCTTTCCAGGATACTCCTTCAAAAGTACCCATACGAGATCCTCTATGGTTGGGATCTATCTTGTTTTCTCAGCCTTTTTTCTTTTCTTGTTCTCAGTCAAGATTAAATACCAATTTGGCACCTAAAATAAACTCCCAACATTTGATCTGCCTCATCGATTTTGTAGAGCTGCCAAGTTGCATGTCAGTCAAATTAGAGGTAATCTGAATAAACTGGTTGTAATTCTTGAATGCCAAAATGGAGTTGGAAGCTGAGCAGTCACCCTCTGTGTGATGCTGTGATACATGTTAAATTTAGCAGTGCCTTAGTTAATGAGATACACAGAAAGGTAAACAGCTTTGGCAGTATTGAGAATTATTGTCAGGCCACATTTGGACAATCAATCTAATCCTTCACACGCTGCTCCTGTGCTCAACTTCTCAACAGTCTCTTTTCTCCCTAGGTCTCAGGTTCCCCAAAGGCTTTCCCTCCATACAAAATCTGCCTTTATGAGCATGATACTTCGTTGTGAGCCGCCTCTGTACATCTATTGTCTGCATAGGTGGGAGGGTTAAACTCGTTAATGTGCGTATCTCTGCTCAGGCCTGACAATAAGGCTGATTTACAATGAGGAGCGGCTTTCTTTCACCTTTCATCTGTAAAGACTACAATTCTCCTGTTTCATTCTCACTGCTAATCTCTTCTGATGCGCATTGCTTTGAAGTGTGTGTGAGTGTGTGAGGGAAACACCAAATACTATACTCGTTTTCATCTTTGTCTGATTATTTTATACAAATTCTACCTGTCAGATTCGGCGTAGATGAAAGCACAAGACCATGAACTTGGAGGACCTTGGCAAGCTTCTGCCCCCTCCTCTGAGGGGCAGTCTCTCTCACATAGAAGTGTCAAAAAGCTGGTATGAGGCCATAATTTTATTGAAGAGAACCTCAGCAACTCATTCATCTGCTCAGATATGTGGCCCAGTAGATGTTGGATGTGCTGGCATGAAGGTCTCCAAGCTGCAGTAAGCTTCTGTCACTTCCACTTATGCGTGTGTCTACTCCTCAGTTTTCCATTTACTTGGATTACATCAAGTGGTCTGCCAAGGAAAAAGGGCGTCTAAACCAGCCCAAAGAAGTGACCTCTTCGAGCAAGATTTATGGAAACCACAAGAAGCCTGGTGGTCACAATAATCCCTGTGCTAACACACCTATTCTTGGAAGCAGTGTATTGTGGTTATTAGTTTACAGTCACCAGCTGGCACTGTGTTCAGTTTAAAAAGCACAGGAGTCTCATTTTTAACTCTTACTGGGTGACCTTCAAAGGTCAAAAACCCATAATTGAACCTCAGTAGTTCCATCATTTCCAATAGTTTTTGCAGTGCTGCAGTGTCTATTTATAGATATTTGATCCTCATGTGAAATCAGAGATACTGTATCGACTCCTCCTAACATCTTTAATATTGGTCGGTCGTCTGCATATATGGCCATCTAGCGCATATGTAAGGAGTGTTTTTAATGAATTACTTACTTAAGTTTTGCCTCAATAACTACAATATTTTTGCTGCCTTATTCCATATTGTTTATAATGCTAATCGGTTAGCTCGTTAAATTGCCTTTTGGTGTGCCTGTTTTAAAACGGCTTAGCAACAAGGGCCCATAATTGAACCCAATCTGTCACTCGATGCCCGTCTTGGTTTTGTTTTGGAATTCCTTCATCATCTTTGGCTAAGGAATCTATGTACCATGTGTTTTTGTGTATAAATATATACCAGTTGCTGAGGAATGATGCCCTTATACTTGGCAGTTGCCACAGACAAATTTTCATTCTTAATGTGAGGTGTGAAAGGTTAGCTTGTGGGTGTTTATACCAGGATGATGATCAGATGCTGCCTGCATCACTATTTGAGACGCCATGCCCTTTGCCTAAGTTTAGCCTTGTTTATGTCCATGCTTAAAGAGTTTATTTTTTCTCTTCCAAGCAAGGGCCGTCTCTAGACATATACGCATATTTCAGATATCAATGTTAACATGGCTGATCTGATAAGTGACTGATGCGCCTGGTTCTAATGTTGTCTTTGTTTCTTTCTTTGAATATTCAGTAACAATCACATTTCCCCAGCGTGTTTGTTGTGGACACGAGCGCGCGTGGTGACTCTGTAATGGCAATGGCTGTGTAATTGGAGTTGTAAAAGCAGATGGATTTAGAGAGGGAAATGTTCATTATTCAGGATCACTCTTCCCTCTGCTAATGATCAAATGAGACCTTGTTATTCCCTCAGCCACTTTCCTCCCTTCCAGTTTCTTCCCCCAGCTTTCTAGGAAAGGCTGACCTGTCTTTCTTATTTGGGCCCTTCTTGATCTCAAGGACCCTGGTCACTCTGCTCCGGTTCTGAACCCCTCTGGCGCACAGACGGGTACGGAGGGACGAGAGTACAAATGGAGCAGAAAGACGCTTGTACTTGCCACGGCTCTCCAATGAACTCATCATAGATGCACAAATAGACAAGAAATTTGTTTATAGTTCCCCTTTTTTCCACACACGGCACTCTTCCACCACAGTAATGGTTTCAAGAGCCAGTTGGGATTTAGACCAAAACTGGGATTCTGAAGTTCAGAAGTCTGAATGGAGTCCATCAAACTACTGCTGCGCCTACACACACCCAGCGACTGGAGTCAAACTGGATGACCCGACTTTGTTCCCAACTTTCATCACATTAATTTCCAACTTTTAGCCTCTCTAAAGGTTTTAGCATGTCTCTATATTACATCTATATGTTTGAATTTGATATTTTTTCCACTTTTATTGACATATAGAGGATTTTTCAACATAAGCATTTACATGTTAGTACGTGTTTTTACATAAAACGTAGGAAAAATAGTCAGTAAATAGGATTTATTGGGTCAAATCATGTTTTCCGAGTTGTCGAGCGGCAACAAGGGGGGAAAAAAGAGAAATTGTCGGTTCATCATGGAAACATGCAGTTCATTGCGTCATTCTTAGGTGCATGGAGTCTTTGTTTTCACAGATGGGATTTTCTCACATGCAGGTCTTTTCCACACCTAATATTGTTACAACAACTATTATGCTGTTTATTCTGGAAAAGCGGGAATATCACGTTATCCCATCCTATACCGGAGAAACAAATGAGGTGATAGAAGACGGCCTATCGGAGGCACTCATGCCAGACCACAGCCTCGCTATTAAGCACTTTGTCAGACGCTTTCAGGAAGTGCTCTCTACCAGACTTATCCAATTGGTGAGATTGATTAGCCATTAAAATCCTTTCTTCCTCTGGTCTGAGAAATCTCTGCTAAATGCCGGTGGGCCCGCTTCAGCTAGGTTGGCCCACTGGATCAGTTGGTGCCAGGCCCACTTCCTGTGTAGGGTTTCATTCACTGCGATCAATACGTGCAGACAGTTAATTGGATGAACACTGACACTCATATTTCCGTTCTGTGCATTTTATCATCCAGAGAAAAGCTGAATATATGAATTTATAAGGGAGTGTCCCATCAGCTGGTGTAGGTAAGATCAAAGCAGCGTTTATGGGAATTCGGTGTTATTTCAGTTGATATATTGTCGGTCATTTGTGAAGTCTTATCCAAATATACATCACATTTCAAAATAAAATTCATTCATTCATCACTACGTTCATTCATTCATTATTACATTTATTTCTGCAGCTTTGTGAGGTAGTTTTTGGTATGTATGTAACTCAGTTGCATAGCTCGGGGCTTTGGCTGACATGGGGCCCCTCACAAAACTGATGCAGGAGTCTGAAAGGGCCCAGAGCTTTGGCTCCTTCAGTGACCTCCTGCTACTGCTCACTTGCGCCATTGTGACTTTGTTTAAGAGTCTGTGTGTTTGAGGTTTGGAGAACCGATCTATGATGCTGGATCTTGTGGAACTCCTGTAAATGTGGGCTGAAGCTGTTTTCCCTGACTGCGAGGCTCCATATTTGTATTAATAATCAATGCATAACCCCAGTGCTGCTCTCTGCTTTTGTGTATTTCTGGACAGAATGACCAAATATGATGTCAAAAACTACCTGGAAAAAATCTACGAGGTCCCTGTAGGAGCAGTGCGCACCAGGATACAGTTTGGTGAGTTCCTCCACTCTCTCACAGACAGAAGAATGGATTTAATCACAAGAAGAAGCACTAGCAACTCACCGACTTTCTAATTAGGCCACACATGCTCATATGCACCTGGTTTCAAGTAAACATTTTATTCTTTGCTGTGAAATCATTACAAAGCTACAAGAAATCAAGACATCTGCAGAGTGTTTTTTCTGTGATTGTTAAATCCAGTGTGACCGGTGAGCGAACATCTGCGCGGTACGCTGCGTTTCCTTAGCTGCATAGAACATTAGTATCCAGCGAAGCCTCTGCACGCTCACACTGACGGAATTATATAATCTGCAAGTATTTAATGGTAATGAGATTATGATGGCTTTTCATGTGGCAGATGCTGTGAAAATGTAGAAGCTGAGATGTGCAGACAGAAACACAACAGGTTGTTAGTCACACAACATTCTTCATTTTTGAGAAACACTTCACTGGGTTTAACACGTTCAGATCGTCATGTTGACCATCCCCTCATTTGCAGCACCTAGTTGTGGCAATGGTTAGCGTGCCTGGCTCTATTACCCCTTCACACACACACACACACACACGCGCGCGCACACACGGCTGCTTATCTGACAATCTGCTGCTGCTGCAGCATTCCTGCCTCCAGATGTCCCAGGACACCCCACACTCCCTCCATGTAGTATTTACTTCAATACCATACCACTTCAGGGACTCCTTAGTGTCTCCTTCCATTTAGACAGGACAAGAAGCAGCCATGTTATGTCATTCGCCTAATTATTTTGATGATGTTTTAGATGGAGAGGATTAGGCCAGAAGGTGGGCAGGTGATATGGGAAAGAGAAGGATGCAAAGATAAGTTTGCAGACTTTTTCTCAGTCTGTTAGTCTGTACTCACAGTATGGGGAGATGCTGTGACATCTGGGTGTGAAGGCCCCTCTGCGCCGCACCTGAAGAGCCATGAGGAACTCCTCTTCCTCTGCCAAGAGAATGGAAAGGAGGACACGCAGGGGGAGGAAGGAGAAGAGAGGCGCCTCACTAAGCGTAGCCTACAGTGCGGAGGACCTATTAACGCTCTTTATTAGGGTTATGTCATTTAAAGGTAGGGGAAAAGGAAAACCTCTCAAGAGGGGCGGATGGAAAGCAGTGAGCTGCGGGTGGACGGGGAGGGGGGAGAAGAAAGGACCGCTCGGGGCCCCTGGTGATCCCGAGGTGCGTCAGAGAAGGTATCCCTGTCTGCGTCAGGAATTCCACTCCATTGGCAGTGTAAAGATGGGAACCAGCGGAGGAGAGCAAGGGGTGTAAACGACCCTTTCTTTCCTCCATGGGCGACAGGGGTATTTTGGAAGAAGTTGCCATGGTAACTCCTCTCGCCTGGGATTTGTAACGTGATAGCTCTCTGCCAAACCGCAATCTCAAAAGACGGAGAAATTGTGCTTGCGTTTGCAAGAGTTGCATGAAAGCTACAGTATATCTGTGCATTGTTCATGTTAGAGACAGCGTTTTGGGGTTAAAGGAAACACACCAATGGTTCGTCCGCCTGTCTGTCAATAGGTACAGGTCAGTGTCTTATCTTACTCTTTCAAAGCATCTTGCATTTCCCTGTGGACACACACACGGCAAACACATGCCCAGAGAGAAACACACACTCTTCGTTACCTCTGTCTACCACCCACACAGGGGCCTCCAGTTAACTAGAGGGGCACGGAGGGGGGAGCGTTTTACAGCTCATCTTAGGGCTTTCCCTGAGCATCGGGCAGCAAATGATTACTAGCTAAATGCACCCCACACACACACGCACACACACACACACGCACACACACACACACACACACACGAATGACTCATTACAATGGAATGTTTCCCTTGTTTTTCATTTTATAAACCACTCCCATGGCAATGGCAGTCACTCAGAGGGCCTGTTGACTTGACTACCAGGGTTTAATTGAGATTAGATACAGACTGATTTAAATGAGGGTCACTGCCTAAACCTTAAGATTGTCATTGTCAATCACCTTTGGATTGTTGAGAAACCGGATGCCTAACCTGGCTCCACACACACTCCCAAGCAAGTGCTCTCCATCTCCCCGCGTCCCCAAAATTCCAGACGTGGAGGTCTGACAGCAGTTAGGATGATGTCATTATCATCTCCAGCTGGGGAAGAGGTTAACCTGCCTTCCATAGTAAACAAGATCAGGCTCTGCCGCACCAGGCTCAGATAATATCGTCGGCTTTACTGGAAAATGAGCACAGATGTATCATGAATTCTCTTCTGTTGGGATTAAACTACAGTGCAACAATTGCTGAAGAAATGTAAGTTCAGGTTAGGTTCTCAACCTAAATAAAGAATTAGTGAAACCCAATCTAATTCTTTCTTTAGGTTGAGATCCTGAATTATTTCATAGCCACTCTACTAATCCTGTAAATTTATACCTTTAAATATTTCCACATTCCCAGTAAATGTAAAATATAGTTGTTTTTTTTGTTTTTTTTTAATTTTTTAGGCACCAATAAGAAGAAGAACCATCTCAACCAGAGGGTCAAGCGGCCTGACTATAAAGTGGCTTATGTTCAACTGGTGAGAACACACACACACACACACACACACACACACACACACACACACACACACACACACACACATAATTGTGTACTCTCTTCAGGTTGAGGTATTGTCTGAGTACTTACTCCTCAGTCTTGTCCATAGCACAGTGGGACCCAGCCCTCTTTTTCTGATTGTGCAGGCTGCATCATTACACATTTGACTTTTTTGGGGGGGGGGACTCTCGACAGGTAAGAAAAATGAGATGGGTTAGTTGATGTTCTCTTACAGAGTCCTGAGGGGTAGCCTTTGAAGGTGAGCTCTTCTCTTTTTTTTCCCTTCACACACAGACACACACATGACAAATAGACACAGCCTAAGACACAACACAAGGGTACGCACATGAAAGTGTTATTCACTGTTCTCCTGAGAGAAGCTTCTCGTGCACCGACAGGCCAACACAAATCAGACAGATCTACCTTGCATCCCTCTCTCTTGCGTGGTTCACGCACTCTGGCTGCCCTCTTGAGAAAGCAGCAGTCTGGGTTCTTCCAGGGCCTGAGGGTGAAAGGTCTCCTTTGGTTACATGCCAGACTTGTGACAGGAAATATTGAGATATGGTTATCATCTGGCATCTATCATCTAACTCTCCTTAATGTGCCTGTGTGTTCCTCGGTGGATGGAATGTGAGAATTCATGTGCACTACACGCTGACTTTGTCTCTCATTCAAGGGGATTTTGTTTTAAATACACACGGGAGGGGTTATAAATTAATCGATCAATTTATTATTTTTGATTTTCAAGATAAAACAAAAAAGTACCTCATTGCATCCGAAGTGTTGTTTTGGCATCTGCGTGTGACTGGGAGCCATCACTTTGGCAACTATTTAATGAATAATGAAAACTGTCAAAACAGGACTATTTGAAAGAGGATACGTGAAGCCATAAATCTTTTAAAAGGGGAGATAGCAAGGAAGTGGCCGGTGATTTGATGCATCTGGAATTCCTGCTGGAGTCGATAGGGATGCTTGTGTCTCATCTTGTCTCATACTTGTCAGGAACTTAGAGACGCTGAGTGCTTTTCTACAGTGTGTAGTTGCAGTGGCCATCGCGCTCATTCGAAGGTCAATTAAAGGCACAAGCGCTGAGATTTCGTCTTTGTAGTTAAATGATTTTATCCCTGCTGGATTTTGGAAAAGAACCGCTTTCCTTTCAGCTACCTTTGCAACTGCGCTCTCACTTGTGTACGCTCACACTTCCACAGAAAAGCCTCCATTCTTTTGCAGCAGTGGGTAGAAAACAAGATTGTTCCTAATTGACTCCACATGTGGGAGAGTGTTCTGTGGGTCGATGCTTGCACCATGGTCCCCCCATTCTACCCTCATCCTTTCCCCTCCCCTCCCCTCCCCTCTGCTCCCCTCCATCAGCTAATATTGCAGCAGTGTTTGTTCTCTCTCTCTTTCTGTCTCTCCCTCTCTCTGCTCTGGTTTGTGGTGAATGGGAGGCCTCCTGTTAGCGGGGTTCCGTGACGGCGTTTTCCTCAGGCTTAAGGGGGGACCCCAGTAATGGGGGGAGATAGCGTCTGCATGTGTGAAATGTGCACAGTGTGTGGGAAGGCATATATGTGTGTGTGTGTGTGTGTGTGTGTGTGGAGGGCTCATGGCTCACACAAGAGAGGTGAGTAAGGCCATGGTGGAGTCATGCCAGTTCAGGGAGGTCCCAAGTCAGGGCATAGTGATTAGGGGGGAGATATGCGCATGCATGTGTGTGTTTGTGCCTCTGTGTGTATGTCTGTGTCAGAAATGTATTTTTTTTTTTTAAAATAAAAAAGTCTGGTGGACCGCTTTTAGATGGCTGCACAAGTTAAACTCGGCTCAATCAGTTGTTTCATGCACGGCTGCTATTTTCGCTCTGTGCAACAGTGTTCGCACGTTCAGCCGGCTCATTGATTTATTGATCCTTTCACTACTGAACGCTCATTTGCAGTCAGTGTAATCAGACCGCGTTGTCTGAGGATTATAGTATTTGTGTGTTTGTTTGTCGATGAATGTTCTCAGTCTTGCAGGTGGAAGAGAAGTCTTGGCTTAAAAAAATTCAACTGGACTTCCTTTAGTTTTCAGAGACATTTGACCACTTATCCGAGAGGCTTTTTCAGTTCTAAGTGAACTGGTGGGAATCCCAGATTCATATGTACTTGTTGGTTAGCTGTATGCTGTTGTCAGTGGTCTCTGGTGGTAATTTGCGTTGTTACATTAAATAATGCATAATAAATTGAATTTAAGTTTCTTAAGCCAAGAGTTTTATTTGGTTGGTTGTATTTTAGGAAAATTGCAGTCGATTATAAATGATTTGATGGTTCTCGATAGTAGTCCATCATATTCATGCGTCTGGGGTCTGGTGGTTTGTACTGTTTTGATCCCACTCACAGTTGAAGTTGACCACGCCACCATTTCCAGTTAGACCTTGTTTCCGACTGAAACCCAATACTGCACTTTTTAAAAAGAAAATAAAAAAAATCACAAACGACGGTCATTTTTAAATGTTTTTGGTTATTGTTGGGTAACGTTTTGTCAAGCTTGAGAAAAAGTTCTCCCTGTCAGACATGTGAATGAGAAGGCTGTGGTGAGTTCTTGGACTGAAGAAGAGTTATTTTCTCTCTCTTTTTTTTTTTTTGCTGGCAAGTGCCACTTCAGTTGCAAAGTAGAGAGCTCCCAGAGAATGACGCCGTGAATAAATGAATGGGAGGCCTCACCAGTGTGACCAGTTTGACATTTCAGTTTATTCTGATACATGACAGTGTAATTGTCAAATGCAGGCTATAAAAGTAATTATTTCCAGGATCACTGGCATAAAACTATACAAAATATCTACAGTTAAAATGATCTCCTTTTAATGGTAATGGGTTGTAAGGAAGTTCTTTTTTGGTACTTTACAGCTTGGTATGCATTTCTTTTCTACCAACGCCAGTAAGGCGATGCTGACCCTTTCAGACCTTGTTTTCTGTTCGCTCTGCGCGTCTATTCTTAACCACGAGTTCTCCAGGATACTCCTTTTCAAAGTCGTGAGGCACTGTCACCCAATCACCTGTACAATGTTCCATCTCACTATTTTTAGATCATTCACAACTTTCTGAGTCTTTAGTTTCCTTGCCCCTTTTGTCCCCCCCGCAAGTAAATTTCAAACAGCATTTGAATTACGCGGTACTCTGCCATTTTGTTTTTATTCTTTTTCTACTGACCTCTGACAGTATTTTGTGAAAGCCCATTATTTACCGTAAAGATTATCAACCTACTTTTTTTACGTGGGAAAAAAAAATCTGACATTTTCAGCGAGTTGTTTTCGGATGAGGTCATTAGGGAGGAGCATCTGTGATGGGCACAGCATGGCACGTCCAGGCACCTGTAAGATGCTTGCAATCATTTAGCATTAACAAAAAAATCAGACCAGCTGAAGGTTGTTTGACACGTTGTATATACCTTTTAAAGTTGGACCAGAAGTCCACCTTCACCATGGTGTGTGAGGGGCTCGCCGGGAGCCTCTGAGTCTGTTCTTTAATTTATCTGTGGACAAAAACTCGCGCAGTGGAGTCAGTGGAAATTCTACACAAGCGCTAAAGTAATCAAAGATAATGACTGAGAACTTCGCAGCAGTAGGGAGATGATCACAGATGGCCTAAGGTGTCGTCAAAAGGCCGACCGTTGGTTGTCACGAAGTAAGCAGCTCGTTTTGTTTACACATATCCCACGCATGATAGTCACATTTTAGTGGGCTGTACACATACACACATCTATTGTCCTTTTAATGTATTTTTAATTGCAAAATCCAAAACTTTTTTTCACCTGTGTGTGTGTGTGTATATATATATGTGTGTGTATATGTATATATATGTATGTATGTATGTATGTATAATTTTTTTTTTTTTTTTTTTTAAATAAAAGTTATAAATAAGCTTCCGAGGTTCCCTCTGCTGATGCTGCTTAGACAGCAACACGGTACAACAGTTACATCAGGCAGATTGCTCAGCGTTGCAAAGTAGCGTCCCGGCCCAACGACCACAGAGCAAAACAAGATATGGGTTTGGACCAACAGCTGCAGAATAAGTGGTAGCTTCATTCAAATTTCCCATTTCCTGTGTTTCTCGCCGTCCCTCTCCGCACCCCCGCACCTTCCTCCTTAGAGGCGTCGCTGCCCTCGGAAAAGCGGGGAGAGGGAGAGCGAGTAGGCGAGACAAACAAACAGTGGGAGAGACTGAGTGGCAAACATAAAGCAGTTGTGACAGTCGAAACCGGGGAGAGAGAATCAGCTGTATTCAGAGGGAGGATGAAAAGGAAGCCGAGCCCGGCGCTCCTCTCCGTACGCCTGTCACTAGATGGCAACGTTTTGCTGCACAGCTTCTTTCTGACTGTCTTTGACTGCTTGTTGCTTAACAATAGGCCCTCCAGGGTTGTGTGTATTTTTACAACTTTATATATCTGGCTGGGCTGAGGGGGTGATACCGGAGAGAGGTACAGAGCCGGGGGCTGCTAACTCCCCTGATCCCACACCCACCGCCCGTTCCTGCCCTAGGCTCCGAAGCTGGAGGTGCTGAATCCGACAGCCAGGCCAAGGGGGGAAAAGCTCGCTTATCTCCTCTGGAATTTTATTATTTTCAACTATTTGGATCAGGATGGCTCTCCCTCTCTGCTGCCCTCCCTGCTCCTCCTCTCCACCTTGTCACGCAAACACAACGTTTCTCGCACAGCCTCGTCCGTATTTCTGTCCGTCTGCCTGCTGCTCGGCTTCCTTCCCTTCCATGTGTTGCCTTATCGCTTATCGCTCCTATTAGCATTTTTAATTGGCTCCTTCCAGCCTTGTCTGCTGTCCGGCTCATTTCTTTCAAAAAGCACAAAAGAATCCATTAAGTAAATGAATTTATCAATATCCTTTTATCTTATTTCTGTCTATACAGGATCGACTCCTTTATTGCCTCTCATCCTCAGTTTTAATTAAAGTGTGCACCATGGACTAATGGGGATCACACTGTCCTGTCAGAAGGCTCTCGCACATTTGGATTTTATCCTCATGCTTCTTTAATAGTTTTCATGGCCTCTAGAGAGACAAGATATGAGCATTGACGTTTCTTTGCGTGTACTTTTGATTTGCACGTTTGTACTCTTCGTTCCATGCATAACAAAAGCCTCGCTCTATCGTGGGCTCCTCATGGTCACACAGGAAAGGGTAGAGAAAGAACATCTAAACATTTATCCAGTTCTGGCAAAATTGTGCTCAGACTTGATAAACGCGTTCAATCTGTTTTGTTTATCTGTTAATGGGGAAAAAGACGGAGAGGATGGTGAAAATTTCCATTCCTTTTTCTGCTAACCGGCCTCTAGTTCCCGATTGGGGTCAGGGGGCCGTGCTAGAGTTGCTCCAGAGTTAAATCATGACAGATTTATGCTTTCACTGTGGAATAAAACATGATGAATCTGAAGATTATCATATATTTAGCCTTGCTGGACATAAATTCATCACCAGCAGCTGCTGAGCTGCTGTATGAAAATTGCAGAGATACATGTTGAATGTTTCCACCAACAATTGGGGGGGTGCCAAAGGTCAAAAGTGAGACCATGACGATGCTTTTCCTTCTAACCTCACGCAGCTTTATTTTGACTTAAATGAAGCTGTCATCACTCTGAAGGAGTGGGCCGATGTACTAATTAGTATGTGTGTGTGTGCTGGTGGCGCGCCGAATAAAAGTAGATTTTCCTTTTGCAATCAGGCTGTGCTGAAAGCCCCCTCATCTTCCTACACTTGATTTGGAAAAGTGACTTCAAGCTCCTGTGTGCGAGCGCGTGTGTGCATGTGTAGGTTTCATAAGAGCTCAGTGCAAAGAGAGCATGAATTATAGACAAGCAAGCAGGGTCTCAACCATCCGGTCTCTATTCTCACACGCAAACCCTTCTCTTTTTTTTTTTTGAATGGCCTCAGTCAAGGCTTTGTTGTTTTTTTCCCTCCCGTTCACTTCACACGAGCTCTATTGATACGACTGGGTCGCAGAGGTTTGTGCCTTTGGCCTACAGTGCCGCCAGTTAAGATATCAACGTTCATTCACAGGGAAAGTTAAAGTGTAGTCTATTTTAATCACAGCCCTTTCCTTTTAAGAACCGTATGTGATTAAATCCATGATTTCTAGATGTTTATTTGATGAATGCAATATCAGGGGAGCTAGAAGCGGGTGCACAGGCAGCAGTGTTAGCCGGTTTCTCACACATTCACTTATTCGTGGATGCTGTTACATTATAGTCTGTCTGCCTCATATTGATTTTCTATTTTTGGAGTCTGTGTTCTGTTCTCACTGAAGAACATTTATCATGAATAACGTCTTCTTGTGTCTACAGCTCGGTTATGTCAGCTTTAGGCCCTCAGTTAACCCAACGGGAAGAACTTAATCGGTCTTACTTCTATGATAACCAGTACATATTTTAACATTTTAGAACAGAAATAATCTATTTAAAAAAACAACACTCACACATATCATGTTATTACAAGTAAACGATCTGTTGTCCTGCCCCCTTGTGGTGAAATGAGGATCTACAGACTTCACACAGGAATCACATGTAGATGCAATAACAGGACTGTCCTGTGGAGATAGTAGTCTTCCACAAGGCAGTAAGACTAAAGCTAAAAGTAGCATTTCAAAGTTGCTGTAGCTGCTTTGTGTATTGCACAAATGACTCAGAAAGAATCACATTTTTAGCTTTGCGATAGCAGAAACATGTTTAGTGTACTTCTGGCGCGGTACCATTGCAGTAACATGCTGAGGTTTGAATGAAGTCGTGCGTTAAAACAGGTCAGGAGGCCGCAACAAACCCAAAGGAAAACGTCCTCAAATTTAGAAAAAACATCTAAAATAATCTCCAATGAAACGATCAGTCAGCTGAGTTAGAGATCTGTCTCTAATTTATTTTTGTTTTCCACCATGTGACAGCTTGGGCTTGCTTGCTTGTCTCTTTGTCTCTTAGCAAAATAACTTGTCATTTTTATTGACGACTATCTTATCTCTCCCTACAACATCTTCCTCCTTCACCCCAACTTCCTCTTACGTTTCCTCAGGTTCCCCTTATTTAGATAACTATGGCAGCATAGATTGGAAAATTTTGGCAACGCACAGGCACAACCACAAAACCTTTCTTGATTTTTTTTTTTTTTTTCTCCCCCCCTGACCTTCTGACCTGTAATGACACAGCTGCCACTTTCATCAGCCAATCAACATGCGGCACCACCCAGGTTCTCAGCGGGGCGGCCACCGGCCTGATAAAGCCCTCTGATGCATTTCCTGTTTTTGTATGCTTCTTCATTTTTTATTTTCTCCGCCAGCTGGCCCCTGCATTCCTCAGTCAGGGAGGGGGCAGGGGTATTGCCTGAATGTTTATGGTGCATGAGCGCGTAATCGGGAGTATCTGTGCATATGTTTTTATTCAAGAATACGTCTGTTACCCTAGATAGGTGGTTCTGGGGCCAACAGGGGGCAGGGCAGGAGGAGGGGGATGCTTGAAAATGGCGGTGGGGGTTGAAGGGGTATGTAAGGGTTGTTTACATGCATTGGCCAGAGAGAAATGGGGTATATTGGGGGGGGGGGGGGGGGGGTGAATGACAGATGAAGAGGATAATAATGGTAAACAGCTGCGCGTGTACGTAGGGGGGAGGATGAGATCGGCAGGGTTTAGGTGTAATTTGGCTTTAAGGTGTGGAGGTTGACACAAGATGGTGTTGTTCAGTTTCCTGGTCAATACGTTAATCATATTATTGTGGAGGGTTCCTCTGCCGGTGGTTGTTATCGTCAGAACTTCTAACGCCTGATGGATGTAAATGTCTGTGGGTGACTCAGTGTGATGCCGCTTCATTTATTTATTTCTATAAATTCGTTGAGAGCTCTGTTACTAGGGTCCAATATCTCCCCGGAGCAGACTTGGGACAGACATGCCCAGACATGACCACACGTGCACACACATGCAGAGTTTGTCGCTAGGCTAAAGTATTTTGCCTGTACTAATATGTCATGGGCGCCTGTGATAGATCTCAAAGTATTTCCAGTTGTCACAGGAGTTGTGGTTCCCCCACCTTTCTGTCTCTTGCTCTGAGTCCCACAGGCACGTAGAGACAGGAGTCAGGGGGTTGTGTGTGTGTGTGTGTGTGTGTGTGTGTGTGTGTGTGTGTGTTCCACGCTACACATCAGTCTCAGGTCGAAATAGGTCTTCGTCCAAATGTTATCATCTACGTCCCTCAAACTTTGGTCTCTGGACATTCAGTAAACATCTTTATTGGCAGAGAGATGTTGGAGTTGGTCCTCTTCTAAGTGGATACACCTTCAGACCAGTATGTTCAGGCCTGAAGTTCAGGCCTGTGCAGTCATACCAACGCTATGTTTGTCCTGCATCCTTGCAGAGGGGAGTACAGCTGGCTAAGGGTTCCATACCTCAGCACCAATTACTATCAAAAATTGTCTTGTTGTGTGGTTGGAAATTTGGAGACCGAAGGGGTTAATGTTGCCAGGGTCGGTAAGGCACTAAGTGTGCATCGGGCTTGATGTGCCAAGATGTAATAGTGCTGTTGATTGGCTGTGTCACGGCATCTAGGAAAAACATGAGCTTGCCAGTTATACCCAGAAATGTGACTCACTCACTCCATTTACTACATGGTACGCTTTCCAATTCGGCTTGTCACGCTACTATGATTAATATGATCATCACTGTAAGTCACAATAATTTTAAGAATTTAGGAGGAGGTTTAAGGGTATTTATCCAGTGATTGTTAAGTGAAACATTATAGCTTTCCAAAACAGATACAAACAATTTCGAGACTGGATTCAATCAAGAACATCAAAGTTCAGTTCCTTCTTTAGGTCAGACTCTTTTTAAGATTGGCTCAACAAACCTCGCTACTCACTCTGCACTATATGAACAAGAACACGGTTGATCGGTGGAAATTTTGCAAATGTAATTCAATTACTTAATGCACAATTGGTTTGGAATAATAGAAATAAACTTTTCCAGCATTCTTTTTTTCTGATCTGGTGCAAACAAAGATGCTAAAATCCGGTAGAGAAAACCCACAGTGCTTTCTCCATTCCTCCTGAGCTGCTAAAAATCTGTAATTTTGAGGATAAGATGTTGCCAGAACTCTGTTCAATAAACAAGCTTCTTGTGAGTCCGTCTGAGTTGCGTTTAAAAGCCCCGGTTCACTTGTAATTGGGCAACGTGAACTTAAATGAACTGAAGAGAAAAATGCGGCGCTGCACTTGAAACCCAAGAAAATACACTGAGGCTTTGGGACGCCTGCTTTCTTAAAGGACTGTGGGCTGTGATATTGGGAAGGTGGACCTTGTTTGGCGCAGGAAGAGGAAGCACGTGGACTCCTGATGATGCATAATTGATTTCCCATGAGCGCTGCCTGCAGGGTCATGCGGGACCTCAAATTTGATGCGCTTCCTTGTTACTGAATGTTTCTGGTCCAGATTTCATAAATCTGAGTAGCTTGGCCTTAATTCCTCTCGCACGATCTCCCTGTTGTTGCCTTTAGTTTGGTTAGTCTGAGCAAAGGTTAGAGAAGGAAGCTGGCGTACCACCTCCGTGTACGTGTACGCCCCTTCGGAAAAAGGGAGTATTACACACGCTTGGTAAACATTTTCCTCAATAAATGCTGTTTTTCATGTCGTGTAGATCTGACAGTGTGAGCTCTAATCCTGCTAACCTCATTACTGTGGTCTCTTCCTCAGTAAAGTGCCAGGCCGTCCAACCGTGTGGTTAGAATAGACTCGACTGCAAAGTGAACACTTTGTCGTCTACACACACACATACACACACACCACCAGCGTACGAGACGTCTCTGCCTTGCAACAGCTTACCCCACGCACGTTTCCTCCACTGCCACATGAGCCACAGCCCCATGAGATCCTCTCACCACATCGTCAACACCTCTTTGTTTCAGTGTGTGGCCCAGATTGGGTTGTGCCCCGTCTGTCCCGCCGTTTGCATCTGTCTGTGTCCTACAACCGGTCCTGGTCCAGTCCAGCTGATTCCGAGCATTGGGTTGGACCCTTCCTTTGTGCCTCCGGTCGCTGAGCGTGTCGTGTTCTATTTACCCAGCAGAACCTTCCTGTTTTCTTTGAAGACAGGTTTTCAGATTTCATAGCTAAACCTAGTTTGATGAAAAATAAAGACTTTTCCCCCCTTTCACATTTTTCCACACATTCCAAAACTGCTCACGGTGGCACGTTTGTGTATCCTCTCAGAATTCAGATTTTTGTTTTTTCTTGCCGTCTCTGACTCAGATAAACTGCCACCTCACCCTCCGGCCTTTTGCATTATGATGGTCGTCAGAGGCTAAAGGTCAATCAGAGGCTAAAGGTCAGTCAGATGGAATACAGTTGTTTCTCTTTCATTCCTCCCCTGGTCCTCTCCGTTCTCTCTCTCTCTGTGACTGTAAACAGTGATACTCGCAGGGGGTGGGGGGGTCCGTGCGTGACCTCTCGAAACCTTTCTCATTCAACCCGAACCGGTGTCAGAATGTTTTGGGATACTCGCTGATGTTTTGGGACAGTCCAAACATGTGAAAAATAATTCTCTTTTTGAGGAGAGCAGCACTAAATAAGCGCCGAGTGGATCGACGACGGCACTCGATGTCTTCTTCTAGGAAACCTGTGGTTGCGCGCGTGTGTGTACATACTTCACTGCAGTGTGTTTACATCACTTGCAGCACGGGGGCCACGTCCCAATATTCCTCGATGGCTGCTCGACTCAGCTGGGAGCACGGCGCAGATGCTGGCAGACGGGGAGAACGTGTCCACGCCTATACTTTGTCATCTAGGGACGCAGGCTTGGTAACACAAACAAAACCCCGAGAGGCACGGAATACTCCCTAGTCTTTCTCAACTCCTGTCCTCTTTGGCCGTCCCTCCGCCGCCTCCGTAAAACCGCTTGTACGCGCAGTGAGGGGTGGACAGACAGCGCCCGCTTTGGTCACCCAGCCCAGGGGGGGGACGTCCGCCTCTGCCGGGGCGCTGCGTGTAACCTTCAACCAAGAATACCAGCATCTCTGCCAGGGATGTGTCACATGGAAATGTGTCCAGCAGACACACACACACGCACAGGAGGCGTGGCCTGTTACCAACAATACGGGTTGTTTAACGAGCCTCCGAGCTTTGTTGATTCCAGTCTCAAGACTTTGTTGTGTTTGTGAACCCCGCTCTCAGAGGCCATTATTAACATTTGCAGCGTGTGTACACAAGGTGTCCGGAGCCACGTCGGGTAACTGGGAATTGTCATGTGGCAGCGTTGGGTTGGACTCGGGTGAAGTCTTGTTTAACTCTTGGCTTCATTGTTCCTTTCACTGCCAAGTCTGGTGTTTATAGTCCCCTTTCTCTCTCACCCCTGCCTCTCAGTCACGTCCTCACATCATTTAACAGGACCTGCTCTCCTCCCCACGCCTCCACCTCTCTCTCCCGCAGCGAACTTCCCCTGGCCCCGTACCATGTTTGTGTTCTGGATTCTGCATTCCTTGACGGCAGCGAGACACCGAGGATCGGTTTTCAGGTGCATCTGACTCTTCGCTTGGGTCAGATGTTTGTCTTTTCCTGCATTATTTCCACAAAAGCGTCTTTGAAAGGCAGCCGCTGTGGCAAGTCGGGAGCAGAAAGTGGCACTTTTTTGATTAGAGGCTGCCTGTCGCTCCTCTAAGCTGGCATCACACAGTTTAGACTCTGGTTTTAGACAGTAGCTTGAATTCAAGTCTATGTTAAGTATCAAACCAAAATAGCAGTTTCCATAATAGTTGTGTTTTGCTGGCTCGTAGCAGTATTGTCAGGTTGGAAATGTCAGGCTAGCCTGTGGTTGATATCTTACTGCAACGACCTCGACATCGTTCTAGACGTAAAAAACCCAGCAGGGTGTTTTGTTTATCACATCAACTTTAAATTAAGACTAAACTGTGGCTGCGAATATATAAAAGCAAGGTTTTCACTGTCTTAAAATGTAAAAAATAGTCCTGTAAATGTTTGAATATCACTGTAGAGACACCTGAGATCCCTGCTAGCATGTGCTAGAATTGAATGTAGTTCTCATACACGCATCTCTCTCAAGATTTGGGGGCTGGAGGCAAAATGAACCTCGCCATCAGACCATTTCATAGACTGACTAAACAAAATATTTCACATAGCGCGTGTCAAGATCCATTTCTCTACAACGCGGAGAGAGTTCTACTGAGCCCGTGTTATTGAGCAGAACGCAGCTGATGAACGTTATTCATGTCTGCAACATTAGCAGGGGAGACTTTATAAAAGAGCTGGTGGAGGCTGAATTTCCTGATGTAAAACTACAACCCAGCTTCACAAAAAGTGGAGTCATTTAAGGACAGCAGCGGTTTGGCTCCAGTCGAGAGTGATAATAGTGCATTCTTGTTGCCAGGTGTCCATGGGAGAGGCTGAGAGGGATCGGCTATAGATATGTGTGCTCGCCTGCACCCGGTGACCTGTGTGTGTGTGTGTGTGTGTGTGTGTGTGTGTGTGAGAGAGAGAGAGAGTAGAGGAGGGTGTAATGTGGGTGTACTGTACAGTATTCTATGGCACGCCTGGCGCAGACTACTACTGGGATTGTGATGCATTAGTCACGGCCAGAGATGGGTCAGTATAGAATAAATAATGGATACCATCCCTTCCCTCTGAATAAAACAGGACCGGAGAAATGGAGAGTTGAGAGATTCCATGTGGGAGTGAGCTGGAGAACCTGAATGTCAGAGAGAAAGTATTTGTGGAGTATAGACAAGAGTGTCCTGGATTCCAAATCGGTCTGTGACGTTGGAAAATAAAGGAAATTGAGAGATTTTTTTTCACAATAAAGGCGATTTAAAGTAGGAAATTTGATAAAGTAATGAGCTCATTTTTGTTTTTCTGAGTTGCTTTTTTTTCCTTTTCTACTCCTCAGGCCCAGGGCCAGACATTCGCATTCCCTGACATCTTCCCAACAAAAGAGCGGGCGGTCGCCGAGGGATCGATGGAGGAACTGCAGGAGAAGTTCATGGAGGACGAGAAGCAGAGGCAAAAGCCTGACCCCAGGAGGGGAGGGGTCACCGAGTGGTTTGGGCTTTGAGACAACACACCGACAGGAACTCTTCTATTCATCTGAACGTTTGATAAAGGAGCAACATGTTTCGGCCTCTGTGATGTCACCACGGTTTCTGTTCAAAGTCTGAGGGCAGAGGAACCACTGAGAGGAGGAGGGGGAGGAGTTTGTGTGTTTGTGAGGCTCCAGTCCAACAACTCAAGCCAGAACGTAATCATGGGTGGAAGAGCGGCGCCCCCAAACCAGCCCACCTTACAGAGGCTCCATCACCTCAGACGACCTCCTGTGTGTCCCCCTCCCTTACATTTGAACCTCCTGCTCCTTCCTCAGGAGTTTCCTTAGCATCTGTTCCCTCGGCTACTTCGTTTTTCTCACATTCGTCTTCCTCTTCCAGGCAGGGGAGTCGGGGGCTGCGGTATTCCTAGTAGCTCTGACTCTCAGCCAACTGGATCGTGCTACCTGGAAAACCTGCATCCTTTCCTCTTTTATGGGTTTGCCTCAGATTAATTGACCACTTTAGGTAAACAACAATCGACATGTTGTTTCAGCAAAGCGGAATTTGCTGGAGTGTTTTTATTATTTTGCGGTAACACCTCTCGCCATCACTCCGAGAGAGAAAATCGTACCGCGTGTGTGCATGTGGCCGCGTGTGTGTGTGTGTGTGTGTGTACGTAGAATGCAGACTTGCCAATGCATTTATTCGTAAGTGCTGTTGGATTAAGAAGTAATAAACAGTCGCTTGTCCAGACGCCCTCTGCTCCCGTCTTGTGTTCTGCTCGCCTCATCTCACACTTGTGCTGCGCTCGGCAGATTTGCGGCGCGGTTCAACGCGTAAGCTAGCCCGCACTAGTGCCAACACGGTCTGGTAGCTGCTCTGACAAAGCAGTGATTTGTGTGTTAATCGAGCCACCGGAGGACGCGCTTCTCTTCCGGTAATACGGCCCGTAAAGGAGAGAGACGTCTCCCTGGACTCTCTCAGACCCTCCATTATGCTGAGAGGCCAAGGTTACAGTAAGTGTCCCCCAGCCGTGACCGCTGACGCTAAATGGCTAATAAAAAGGTCCAGTCACTGACTTCACCAAGCAAACTCAGCCATCACTACGGAGAATGTCAATATTGATTCTTTTGGCTCATTGTGCGCTGGCTGGAGCTACTCGCCCCCCCGCGTTGCCATAAAGCAATCTGATCTGGAACTTAGGGGCCTCAGTTTTCTGTCCGCCTCGCTTTCCTTCCCATTCTGCTTCTTTTCTGCCTCGGTTGCCCAATCAGGACCTCCTGAGAAACACATGCCTATCCAGCAGCGAGGGGAAACTAAATTCCTGTTCTTACTCCTGTCGTGGCCTGAACAGACCCCACATAAAGTTGGGAAATCGGCTTCTCGTCTTGGCCAGGCGAAGATCCTCATTTGCCCTCTGTTGCCTCCTGTCACTTCCAAAATCCCCGAAAGCTCACCGGCACAGTCCCGGCTGGATTTTTTAACTTTATGTGCGAGTCTCTATATGTGGAATCCCAGAAAAAGAAAATCATCAGGACCGCTCCACCTCCGTGGTGTTTGCAGCTGTCCACATCTGTTTGGGTCTATAAAGTCAGGATGATGGCACATTTTGTACTGACACATCTGTTGCTCGCACACGTAATATTCCGTGCTCTCTCACTAAAGAGTGTGTGAACAAAAACAACTTAAAACAAAAGCTATTGTTTGCTAGCACAAGGAAATGTCAGCGTTGGCTCCAGTTTTTTAAAGTCAGGCGGAGCACTTGCACCGGCATGTCAAAATCTGTGTCAGAGCCTGCGAGATTGCTCAGAATTTTCAAATAATGATGAATACATAACATTTTTAATGTGCTTCCGACGCACGCACGTTGATGGACCCAATGAGGCGAGTCGGGCAGAAATGTCGGTGTGTTGTGTTTGTTTTAATTTTGCAGGCAGGCTTCTGTTTGAGGCTCGTGCATTTCTCCAGGTGCAGCCCTCCATGTTCAGGTGCATCCGAGATTCTAGTGTAGATGTTGTAAAAACACCCATCAAAGCAAATGGAGGATCTTAGCACTCTGAACACGGTGTGCTTTGATGACCTGTAATTACACTGGAGGGCCTGTAGGGCGCTAACCCAAACCCAGACAGCACCTGCATGATTACACTGTACTTGTCTGCCACAATATGTGATTTTAGCATCTCATTAAGGTGTTGAGACTCCAGTCACATTGTGAAAGTGTGTTTCTTCTTCATAACCCCCCCCAAACACACACATTCACTTCTGGACCCCGGCAAAGGGTGTGAAGCTCCAGATGCAAACGGGAGGCAACGAGGAAGCGGCGTAGAATTAAATGTTAAACCAACGAAAAATGAGAACATGGAGTGATTGATATCATGTAAATGTAGTCAGACTTTGCGTTTTTAAACTTTTCCAATATACATATTTGACTTTAAGTAGTTTATGTTGACTATAAACGTAAAGGTCACCTTTTTTTTTGCAAACAAGCTTCTACTTTAGGATGATTCTTTAAATCTCGCTCCAGTGAAAACTCGTTTTCATATTAAATATACATTTCTTCTCTTTTTCTGCATTTCTTAGCGCCACGAAAGTAAAAAAAAAAAAAACACCACCCAGGAAAGATGATGTGACAGCACTTTCTTACTTTTTTTTTTTTTTCCCTCTGCGGTGAAACACCCCCCCCCCCCCCCCCGAGCAACCGAGCCGGCTGCATCCTCTTTGAACTGACCTCAAAGCAGTTAGGCACCTCCAGATTTATATGGATCCGCCCGTCCCCAACAGGATGCATCACATATTGCGATGCAGCGCACGTGTAAGTGCAGATGGGAGGGCGTGTGAGCATGTGCGTGCGAGACGCAGAGAGCCCTGGAAGGATGGAGCGAGGGAGCAGATGGAGGTGAAGGTGAAGTGAGAGTGAAACGCCGATGACATCATGGAGGAAAATGCTGAGCTGGATTCGAGGGCTACTGGATGGAAACGGCCCCCTCCCAACAGTTTACCATCCCCGTCCCCGCTTCAACCCCCCCCCACCTGCCGGAGATGTACAGTGCGAGCCGTGTTCCCATCCCTACACGTTGGTTAATGGAAGGGGGGTTGAATATTTTAAACTTCACTCTGCTGATTCCCTCCTTACTGCTCCGCTCCTTCCGTTCTTTTGTTTGGCCGTGCATTAGCCGAGTGCACACATGACCCTGTTTCTGCCGCCTGTATGACATCATGCTGTATTTTTGGGATCAGTTGCACTACAGCAAGTGTCCTCAGTGTGACTCTGGAGGTGGAAGATCTCAGCTTCCTGCTCCGGCTCAACGATCAGCTGTGAAAGGCCTTCTTGTGGAGATGCTGCACATCCTCTCAAATACGCCGACGGTGCAGTTTCCCCCCAATCATCCGTGGGCTCTCGGGGCATCTGTGCCCGAGCAGAAGAAACGAAGCTCTCCGACGGCTCCACGTCGGCCTTCTTCCATACATTCGCACGTTTCATTGCCAACTGTGTGTAAAATGACACTCCCGGACGGTTGCTCTCCTTGCCAGCCTGTAGTGCCGACACACACACACACACACTCCCACACACTCACTCCTGTGTTCACTAAGACAACCGGGGTTGCCTGCTGAGGATTCTGACGGCCTCTCTTGGATTCAGGCCATACACATTCCTCCTACCCCAGGTTGCCGTTGGTTCATCTGAGCTCAGCCGGTGCACTCTGTCACCCCAAACGCACGTGTGTGTGTGTGTGTTCTGAATCTTTCCTGTGATTAAACGTGTTCGGTTTTTACCACTTTTATTACACACACTGGCACACTTGACGCGTGTTGTTTTAATTGGAGCGCGGTCTCACATACATTAAAGACAACGACTTGAATCGACACGCTTAGAAACAACCTCAAGGGCTGTTTGTTGTTGCACACACTCCAGTGCTGATCTGCTGCGTTATTTTTTAGGTGTCAGACGCGCACACACACACATGCATATTCTGATTTTGGTTGAAATTCTGGGGAACATCTCAGTTGTCTGTCTTTAATTAAATGCTCCTGCGTGCTAGTTTTGGAGCATAATCAGTGTGTATTTATTTTTTAAATTCTCTCATACAGGCATGTCAAACTCAGTCCTCGAGGGCCACGATCCTGCCGGGTTTTCTATCCCACTGAATGCATTTTCAGCCTGGTAGGACAGAAAACCCGGCAGGATCGTGGCCCTCAAGGACTGAGTTTGACACGTGATAAAAGGTCAATTTCCTGCTCACAGTTGGCTGTTGCTGATGGTCAGGGTGAGGTGGTAGAGGGTGGGGGTGCAGGAGATGCTCCACTCCTTCGAACGAACACCTCGGGGTAACTTAGAGCCTCCTAACAAGCAAATGACGTGTTCGGACACTGGAGTCATAGGAGAACACGTCAGCTCCGCATAGAAAGTTCTGAAGCGTAACCATGACCCTCTCGCCAGAAGCTAACGGCGCTTGATCCTCAGAGACTTCAGCCCCAGCAGAGATGCTCCTTGTAAATGTGAAGCACCTGCTGATCTGCTGGTGCTCCACCAGTGCCCTGAGGGGGTTTCCTGCCGTGGTGTAATGAACGCCGTCCAACATGAGTCATTAAATGATGAAGTCAACGCTCCGCCTAATGTATCTGCCTGTTTGTTCCGCCGCGTGTTTGTTTGCAGAACTCGTCAACATCTTGTCCAGCTTTGTTGTGCGAAGCCGCTTATTGCTTCCGTGGTTGTCTGCTAGTTCTTGGCTGGGGGCAGAAGGGCCAGCCAGTAACGTGACACGCTCCTGACTGGATCCCAGTAAATTCTGAATGCAGTAATCCAGGGCCTCTGCTGGATCATTTAAAAACATGAATGACCTGAAGGTCCCCCAGCACCACCATGTAGGATTATCAGCTACGTCGCTTCTCTCCATGGTGGGTGGCCCTTGTCCCCGCCAGCTGATTGACATGGCCAGTTCCATTTTTAATATCTGATATGCTACATATGTAAGTAGGATGAGGAAATGGCGTTCATATACTGTGCGTGTTTCAGGGCGAAAAAGAGAGTGATTGAAAGGTTCAAATAGGTTCCATTGTCATAACAGAATAACAAATCAAGTGAGGCTAGGCCACCCATCTGGACCGCATGTGCACTTGTGCAATCAGTGAGCCCCTTGCTGGTGAAATCGTACTGGTCGGAGGCCCCGCCAAGTCAATAACGCCGACTGATCCTTGATGCTGAACTTCCTAGAAGTCTCTGGCTGGCTCCAGTGCTTCATATACCTGTTCAGCGTTTTAGCCCCCGCAGCACTGCAAGCTGGGCTGAAAGGCTTCAAGAGGCTCTGTCGGGGCCCCGCCGCCGCCCGTAGGTGATCTCTGAGTTGAAACACAGTTGAGAGGAGCTCAGCAGTCATTCTGGGAGCGATAAGCATCGAAGATTAATGTGCTCCAGGCAGCAGAATGGTATGTACTTTAAGGCAAGTGACTCATCTTCCATAGTTGAACCGGGCTCGTGACATCCACCGCCAAAGCCGAAGCTCCATGTTTGTGCGTCTGGTATCACACAAGGAGACAGACGCTAACACATTGCTCGTGGTGTTGATGCTACCTCTGCAACAGGTAGATTTAAATCATTTAGAGCATTTTAAAGCAGGCTAGCCAGGGATGACATAACGCCATAACACAGTTTCCTCCTACACTGAGATGTCCAGTTCATGGGAGACTCTAAATTGTCGACACGTAAGCATTGTCGAAGTTGCTAGCTTGAAAAACTTTTCAAGAAGAATGCCACCAGTGATCTGGTGTCCAGTAGCCCGTGTGAATGGTAATCTTTGGGTGTCCCAGCATTAGCAGAATCCCCTCTCTCGTTCGCTAGTGCTCTGTTCTTCTTGTAATACAACAAGAGTTGGACGTGTCACTGCTGATAACGCAATCTGTTCTGAATTACGGGGTTAGACAGAGATGAGATCACGTTCTGGGGGAGCTCTGGGAAGGCTGCACTTTACTGTGGAATTCACTTTACCAGACATGAGTCCAAAAACATTTCTTCACGCTCTTACCTTGAATCCAGCACGGAGCTCTTCCATATGGAGCACAGACACTGACTCACTGATAGCAGGCCAACAGCGGCAACGGGTTCCTTAGTGACGCATTGATCAGACGCTTCGTGAGAAATCCTCCATCTACCGCCGAGGCATCGAAAACAAATCACCATTTTCAGCAGTTGTCTGTGGTGAGGATGGGTCCCCCTCATTAAGCGTTGAGGTTAGGGTTAGGGTTGGGGATGAGGTTAGCCCTCTAACCCTCATCAACCAGAATATCATTAGAAACTCATGCATAACTTAACGATCTGTACTTTCACATCTGGGGTTGCATTATTCACCTCTCAACTTACGCGCTAAGTAAACAGGAAAAACGGGAAACGTGATCGCATGCTGAGCTGTGTCCTTGTCAGTCATCGGTGATTGGACCCTGCACTTGTCTTGTTGTTTCAAATATTCCCTTTTTCCCTGCTCTGTTTGTCCTGTCTGACCCCTGGGTCGGAGCTCACGGCGGGAACTATCGCACATCTGCCGAGCCTCTGTGACGTCAGTGTGCGTTAACCTGGCTGGAACAGATCATTTCATTAGTGGAAATTTACCTGCATCGTATTTTCCCTTAACTTCTCGGTTGCGAATGGAAAAATCCAGCAACAGCGTACTTCTGCTCTAACAACATCGCAGTTTTCGATGATTCGTCAGCGTGGACACGGCGTGGACACGTGGCTCATCTTTCAGAAGCTTTAGTGCCTCTGTTACTCCAACACAAACGTGGTTGCTGTCGGGCAGAAATGCTCTTCGACCACCATGTTGACTTTGGAAGGACGCGGGGAAGGTCAAAGTGCATTAAAGCCATTACCAAAGCAGTTTGGAAAATATTTAATGCAAATGGATGGGAAAACAAGATTGATTTCCAGTAGTCATATAGGCCTGGGGGATTGTGGGGATGGCATGGATGGGAAACTTTTGCAGTTCCCCTCTAGGTCTTAATGGTCCTTGGCCACCGGCTCATATTTAACGCATCTTCTCTCCTGTCTTGGATCTCGCGCTGCTGCCAGGCCTCAGCTGCGCAGAGCTTACGTCAGAGGATCCCACTTTTAGCCAACATCTAGCCAATGTAACGACGGAACCACTCGCCCGGTCGAAGAAGGATCAGCTCTTTTTGGCTCCATTTCGTCCAGGATGGCAGGACATCTGTTGCCTATATTCACTCCTCTGGCTCTTGGAGCTTGATTACGGCCCAGACACTACGTTCGAATGCATGTCCTCGCTGCCTCCGTTTCCTCGAATGCTACTCGACTAGCGCGACCTGGATTTGACTGTCTGTCCGTCGCTAATGTGGACTGGGCTCAGTAGACAGAGCTTGACTTGTATGGACCTGGGTTTATCAGATGGGAGTCCAACTCTTTCTGGCCTGAACTTGTCAGGCGGAGCTCAACCAGTGTGGCCTTGGCGGATAAAGGGCCCGGGTGATTAAAGACGTGTTTGTTTCCCAGGCAGCGAGCAGGCAAGGTGGCGGCATTGCTCCTGCGCAACTAAAGACTTGGTGTGGGGGTTAGAGAGAGCCAAAACAAACTACTGTGATTGCTTCCCATATGCCCTCTTGACCCCCGACGTTCCACTACCAGGCAAAAAGAGAGAAAGAGGAAGAAAAGGAGTGAGGGGCAAGGAGAGATCTATCAATTACTTACCAATTTAATGAAAATACATTATATTATCTATCTATCTATCTATCTGTCTGTCTGTCTGTCTGTCTGTCTGTCTGTCTGTCTGTCTGTCTGTCTGTCTGTCTGTCTGTCTGTCTGTCAAGAAAGGACGGGATAAATGGAGAAGGGCCGAGAGAAAGAGAGTTTTGTCATCTGAGAGGTAGTGTGGTTTGGGTGAGGTTGTGGTTGAAGCCTTGAGAGAGTGGGAGGTTACGGGGGGGTGGGGGTCGGGGGGGGGGCAGCACATACCCGCACCATTCAAATGGAGCTCCCATTGGGAGGTTTTACGCTTCAAAATGGTTTCCTGTGACGTGGATTGTGTGTTTGATTTGAGCTTTGAGGGGTTTGTGTTATTCTCGGGAGGGGAGAATCTAGCACGCTCTCATTTCCGTACTACCAACAGCCAGCAGAAAGTTGGCGAGCCGAAACAGGGGGATTGTAAAGACAGATTTTTCTCTCCCTCCTTGTAAGAACCGCATTTTTTTTTTTTTTTGCCGTGTTTTTCTGCTGAGCCTGCTCTGGGACCTGCGCTGCATATTGATGGATTGTAGTTAATAATTACACTTGCCCAGACCTGCGTCTTTTCACAATTTTGTTTTTTTCGTGGTCATTTTCCAGCCGATTGTAAAACGTGCCAAAACCGCCCCCCCAAAAGATGTTTCTGCACACATTTGCACCCTGAGACGCGTGCGCGCTTGCAAAAATAATGTGCAAGCTGGTTTGTGAGAACACAAGCACGCGTGCTGTCAAACACATGCCTGGTAACTAATTGCAAACAATGGATGCCAGCTGGGCCGTAGGTGTAGCAGGCGGCACGGCTGGGCCCTGGTTGGGGATCGGAGTGCGCAGACAAAGACGAAACGCCAGATGAGTGAACTCAAAAAAGCAAGAGAGGCTGAGGAAGTAGCGGGTAGGGTCACCCCCGAGGCGGCAGGATGCCACCTTTACCCGCAGACCATCCACAGCCTGCTCATTTGACCAAGAAAATCAGCAGTGGGTGTGTTTTTGTTGGACTTATACACACACACACGCACCTCCACCACCATACTTGCTTTCCCGATCATCACTTTCCCCCTTGTCTTTCCCTATCTGTCTGCGTGTTCCTCCTGCGTCCCTCCACGTTCCTTCTCATTGCGCTCGCTCTCCCCGCTGTACTGTACATGCCCTCTGCTCGTGTAAGAGCACAATTATCTCAACAGTGTTTCTACTGTGTGGTGCACATGGAAAAGATAACTGCTACAGGCCAATTTTCTCCGTGGAGTTATGTAAATAGTTTTGATGGAATGAGTGGGCTTTCCCCAGTCTGTGGGGGCGCAGAGGCTTCTGAAGGGTTCCGCTGTTGCATTAATATTCAACCTCAGCATTAATGTACCCTTGTAGTTCTGTAGCCACATAATAACCTTTTACTGCTGTGCAAAGCCTCCAAGTCAGTGCTTATGTGACCCTGTTCATGAGGGTATTAACACCTGTGCTTTAGTCAGAGGTGGAGGGGCAAATATCCACCAATATAGGACAGTTCAGAACAGGTAGGGGAACCCAAGAGGGCAACTTCTTGTGGGGAGAGCTGTTAGCATAAACAGGCTTGTTCTAAAGTGCTGATGGTGTAAGACCACTGCATCCCCACCTCTTCTAATAATTGCAGGACCACAGACATCGGCTTTTGTACGGGACTGTCTGGTGAAAGGTGGTGAAAGATCGAGGCTTGGGTGAGCTCGTTTTTTGACCATAAAAATGTGACAAGTTGGTCGAATCAGATAATTGTAGTGCTTGACTATTTGGAAGAAACCAAGGACTTTTGTGGTCACGGAAGCAGACTTCGTGATTTTTGTCAGTGTAGAAGAGGTGACCTGTGAATCCAACAGATCATGTCTTCTTTATGTCTTTATATTCCTCGTTTTCACCAAACTCTCCGAAAGAGAAGTGTCCAGGGGTCGGTGTCCAACAATGACAGCGACTCAGCACTCAGGAGGAAATAGATCAGTCGTTCCCTCCCCTCATCCTTCACTTAGGTTGCTGATTGTCCACAGACACTGTTGTTGGTGCTCTCCTGTACCAATAAAGTATTCTGTTAAGCAAGAACAAGCCCTTCCAGGTCTTGTTATTGTAACGAGAGGCCATTTTGGCTGAGGCTCCTGTTCTCAGCATGAAAAACAACAATAATAACATCAGCCCACAGCCCTGGGAGCTGGACCTGAGTCAGAGGCAGTCTGGGGGAGGAGAGGTGGTGGTGTTGGTGTTTGGATGCCCCGCTAATGTTGCATGCCGCGCCTCCAATCTGGCCCTTCATCTGCAATCATGGAGTGACCGCAGCACATGTCCGCGTACGCTCGGACATGCACTGGAATGTCCGTTTCAGATGGCGTTCCCTCCGCCTGCTTCCCTGCACGCAGACCGCCGCTGGCTCTCATCTGAAGGAGCGTCTCCTGAGTTTACACAGAGACCACACAACAACATCGGTGCTCAGATCTGTTTGTAAATAAAAGCTTTTGCTCAGCAATGTCCTCATCCCGTCTACAGCCCATCCAGCTTCACCTCGGCCTTGTTATGATCGGGGCCTTTTCTTCCCCTAATTTCCCCTCCCGATTCCTCAGCTGTTGTTCCTGTAACATAATATCTGTTTATGTGCGTGTCAAAGATCCCCGTGTTGACTCGGGTTCTGTGTACGCTGCTGTATACAGACCATCGCTGACCCATTTAAGTACAGCGCCGGGCGGCGTGCGAAAGCAGATTCGCCTGCACGTTAGACGTTTGCATGAAGGACCTTTGTTGCTCTTTTGTAACCAGCTTATCTCAACTCGATTTGTTGCACCGCAAAGCAAAGAGATGGAGAGGAAAATCTAAGAAAGAGAGCTGGAGGGCAGAGGCTGGCTCAGGTGACTCAGCTTTCCCTCTGCAGCCAGCAGATTGAGGGGAGCTGTGGGCTTAAGCCCCCCCAAAGTTTTATTAGAGCCCAGGCTTTTTAACAGGGGAAAAAAACAATGTTATAGCTGCTTCCTGCACCGGTGAGTGTTCCCCAGCAGTAAATCTGACGTTGGGTCATAATGCTCCGCGCTGGCATCAGGTGAACGCTGTTATTTTTCTCTCCTCCTCTGCTCTTTCCCATGTGTAGGAATCCACTCCAGTGTTAAAGGAGTATCAGTCATCGGCGTTGTTATTGCTCTCTCACTTGCTCCATCTGCAACGTTGGCGCTCAAACGCGCTCTTTGTGTGAGAGGACACACTCACTCCTCTCCTCCTCTCTCTCCTTTGCCTTTTGTGCCTGTTAAATGCTACTTATTATTTCCCATCCAGGCAGACTGAAGGAAACTCTGATGCAGAGCAACCCGCATACGCTCTGTTGGGAGTGCGTGCTCCGTGTGTTGGTTTGAGTCATCAATCCAGGAGAACATACAGCACATTTCCATAAGTTCAGGTACAGGAGGGCTTCCGTGCACGTCCAGGCGTGCGACACAAAGGAGCTCTGTTGGGTCCGGCGCGATGAATCAGGTCGCTGGGGAAGCCGGAGGTTTGACAGTAGCAGCAAAAACAAACACAAAGTTCTCCACTCTGGAAAAATCTGAAAAATGGCAACTGTGGTGATGATGGGAATTGATCCACGGCAAGTTTCCAAACTGCTGGCTTTGGCTGGTGAGGTTAGCGGTGAAAGGATTTATCTGTAACAGGGTTATTACATGCCATGATTATCCGTCACTACTGCATTGATGCTAATAAAGGCTGTTACTGTCAGATGAAAAAAACAAAATTATTGTATTAGTCTGGCTAAAATGGGACTTGAATAGCCCATGTAGCAACATGTTATCTCCACTCAAATGCAAGTTTTAAAAGTTAGACACCCACATAATGTGACAAAATGACGATCTAGTGCTGCATGTATACAGCTGGACTGGAGCTGAATGAGATGTGCTGCACGTGCTGTAGACACCAGTGTGTAAAATGGTAAACAGAGGGGCCAACTGAAGATGGTGAAAACATCGAACCTGCCAAGCGTTGATCAGACAACAGCGTGTGTGCTAAATTGTTCCGCCAGTTTATCTCTAGGTTGCTAACATGCTATTGTTGCGGCCTCAGATGTTGTAAGTCAGCTATAAATGACCCCAAAGGGGCACCTATCACAGAAGAGGTGACATGCTTTTAACAATAATATGACCCAATAAATGACAAGCCCGTATATGTATGCTGCCACATGGACACTATGGTCGGAGCTGAATGTTAGGGAACCTCTTACATCCTGGAAGAGAAGTTCCAGCTACTCCAGCTATAGCTGTAATATGTGCTAGAAGCTCTTCCTTTATCATCCTTAAAGGGCTTTGGATGTCCACATCTGTCTTTATTACATATAAAACCTGTTTCCTGTTTCTTAAACATCTCCTATGCACATATCTAAATCCACCAATGCTCACAGGGAGCATCACACTCAGAGTTTTTAGAGGACGTAGCCATCAGATAAATAGCTGCCTAAATGAAAACCGTGTGTAAAATTCCACTCGGCCACATGCGCGAGATCACTGATGGTTTGCTATTGTATGTATTTTCTAATGAAGTGTTGCTGTTTGTACACGGCCCGCTTGGTGATAGCCGTGCCTGTTTACCACGAAGTGGGTGACAGGACTCGGCCCGAGGGGGTTCGTGTTCCCGCAGCCAGAAGGTCAAAATGGGATCCACGTTATCTCATGTCTGGAGCTTCCAGAAGAGAAGTGAGAAGGGAGCAAACACATTCTGCCAGGCTGAGTCATATCGAGCGTGTGTTCGTGTGCGCTCGCTGCACAGTGAGAAACAGGATGAGTTTTGAAGCAACAGAGCGAGGATGTATTTGGAAAGTGAGTCTATTTCAAAGGGCTGCTGGAGGATTAGAAGATAGATTCAGCGGTTGAGTTGGAACTGGTTTCCATTTGGGGTTAGGGTAAGGTTAAGGGTTAGCTGTTTGAGTTAGTGTGTGCGTGTGTGTGTGTGTGCGCGCGTGCACATGAGAGAGAGCGAGCAAGATCGCATGTCAGGGGGTGATTTAGAGTTGTCTCTGGATTTTCTGGACGTGGCTGCAGAAGTGTATATGGAAATGCCAGCATGTCCCATCCCATCAACCCTCTAACCTCACCCACGGCGCGGCTCTAATAAATCCACTGCAAGTGTCGACTTTAAGAAGTCCGCATCAGCAACTTTTTCACATGTGTTTGTTATTAGACGGCAGAATTTACAGGATGGGCGCTTTATATTAATGCTATCTCCAAAACCTCGTAGAGTTCCAGCCTCCATCTCGTTTGGTGCTAAAAGCAGCACTTGTGCGCCGCACGCAGCCACCAGTTGGATGAGCTTCACAGTCTGTCTGATGGATTTTGTTTGTTTGAGATCAGCTTCGGTGTGATGGCAACAAGGAGGAGCACTAATCCTGCTGTTTGTCTTTCCACAGAGGACCACAAATGTGTTCGGTGTGCGCTCAGCTAGTGTCGGGATTTTTGGGAAAACCCAGTCGTCCCGGTATGCTTCATTGCTCCCCCATTTCCAGACCTTGTGACCTTAATGTTGTCACCTGTGTCTGATGGTCTCCGCCACTTCCTCCTGTATTTGAAGCCGCCTCTCCTTTGCTTCTGTGCCAGATTCTCCTGGTGATTTGGACTTGTTTGCCTTTTGCAACAATATTTTCTGTCCGACTAAAATAAAGATGACCCCTTTCAGCGGAGTCTAACTCGGTTGTCCTGACAGCCAAACAGGAGACAGCCAATAATAACCATACCTCAATACTTTCCCTTTTTTTAAACAAAGCGGCATCGCTCTTTGGGCCCGCTTTTCAATCAGTCTATATAAACAAAGTTAGTCTGGGGGAATGTCCCTGAACCCGTAGCTAAAAAATAGAGAAGAGGTGTCAAACTGCCACTTCAATAAAAGTGGTGAAGTCAGAGGACGCGAGGATGAAACTGAGAGTTCAGAGAGAAGTGACAAAGCCAGAGAAGTGACGCAAACAATAACACCACAGCTGTTTCGCCGCTTCTGGCACAAGAGCCAGATGTCTGGGAAAGCAGCAGGGCTAGCAGGCTCGCTAAGTAGCAAACAAATTACTGCTCGACTGAAACAGTTTTCCATCATAATCACAGATTTTGCCACAAATACAAACACGGAGACGCTTTAGAGGCGGCGTGAGTCAGCCAAGGCGAAGTGTTTTATTTAAAGACCATGTATTACAAAGATCATCAGACAGAGAGAAAAAAACAGTTCAACAGGTGGTTTAGCTGCTATTTACTCCAAACTGAACCGTCCTGAAGTTTCTAAACACAAATTTTTTTTAGCAGAAGTGTGGCCGTATCAGAATCCATCGCCAGGAGAGGAGGCGGCGAGGTGAACGCCCCCTGCTGGCCACTGTGCTCCGTCTGAAAGTACAGACAGATGAGCTCATCCCCCGGGGGAGGTGAGCGCTGATGCCATCGTGATCACTGACACGCCGACGGTGACTGCAGTGCCACGTGACTACAGACAAATGTACCGAAATTTTGCAGTCGAAGCACAAAAGTGGACCCAACCAGGCGGATCGAGATTTGTTTGTGCCTGGTCTGGGTGTGAGGTTGACCACGGGGCCTCAGAAAGGCCGTAAGGTGAACGGTAATGGCATACACTCCAGCGCTAAGTCTGACTCGGCCAAATATATCTGCAGTGTGTCCATAACTGTAAACGCATGTGTGGGCTCATCTTCAAAGGCCATGTGACCCTCAGGGCCACACGTCTCACCTCCCTCACCGGGAGAGTCCCCTCTTCAACAAATAGCCCATGACGCTGAAGCTGAAGGCCCTTTCCATCACTCTGAGTTTATATGTGTGTGTGTGCGTGTGTGTGAGAGAGAGAGACACACACACAGAAGAGGCACCAAAACAAGTTTTTATTTAACAGCGCGAGGATGTTTTTGAGTGTATTTAAGCCTCTCATAATTTCAGAGGCCTGTTTGAGGGCTGGGAGATGGTTTCAGCGGTTGAGTTAGAACTGGTTTTTATTTGGGGTTAGGCTAAGGTTGGGGCTTAGGCATCCAGTCTTTGTGTGTGTGTGTGTGTGTGTGTGTGTGTGTGCCTGAGAGAGGGAGACTTGAGCGTGATTTAGAGCCGTCTCTGTGTGCGTTTTCTCTGCACGGCTGCAGAAGTGTGAGGGGAAATGTCTGCGTGTACGTTTCAGTTGCCGAAACCACCGCGTGCCGTGTCTTCGACATCCAAAGCCTGATTAAATAAAAGCTGTCTTTATGTCCGCGATAACGACCGACATCAACCAAATAATACGCCTACCTCCAATTTAGTTTTTACTGCTCTTTTCTGAGCACTACGTACATTCCACCTTTTTGTCTCGGACTCCTTTGTAATAAGCAAGTTACCCCAAAGTTTCATTATTTTATCCCAATGCTTCTCAAATTACTGAATGCTGAATCAATAATTGGGCAAAACACAACGTAAAATAGGCAAATTTACATGTGAAGGCAGCTAATAAAGCAGAAAACTCCAGATCAAGCTGTGTTATTATTCCACTTGAGTCGTGTTTCTCATGTATGCTGTCATCTCTGGCCGCCCACTCTCAGGAATAAGGTTGTAACAACCAGATGTTTCGTCGTTTTTAAAATTTTTCACACTACGCGGGCAGGTAGTGCATGCTTGGGTTATGTGCGGCCACTGGATCCATTTATTCCAAGCAGCCCCTTTTTGCCATAACACACATCTGCCGTGCCGCTTGGCGTGAATCACGACCACGCTGTAAAATCAAGCATAAATCTATTGCGTGATTGCCAAATAAACCTGGGTTTCGGTTTCATCCGTGCTTCCTGTTGTTTCTGGGGGGTGGGGGTGGGGGGTTGTGGTGCGGGGAGGTGGTGGTGGGGGTCACCCAAATAACCTAGGCAACGAGGAAATAAAGCCGGTTTAAACAAGCGTTAGCTAGCAGCGGTCAAACCGGCCTCTCCTCACAGACTGATGTCAGGGCTCCTCTGGGCCTCCTACACCGAGGCGGCCCGGTTGTATTCTGTTTGTACGTTTGTGTCTGTGTAGCATGTGTGTATCTACATGAGACAGAGAGTGTTTGTGTGAGTTGTGGGAAGCCCTGGCAGAGAGGAGCTGAGTGTTTGGGAAGTTGCCATTAAGACACAAAGCAGAGACATCTGAGGTGGGCTAATGACCTTACATGGATCTGTGTTTGGCAGAACTTTCCTAAATGTGGGATAGGACACACACACATACACATACACACACAAACACACACGTGTGCGCGCACACGCGTGCGTGCACACACATCCTCAAACAGATCTTTGACAGGGTTTATAGTGGAGCTGGGGGACGCTGCGGGGTTTGGGTGTTTGGTTTAAGGCCTTGGTCACACTGCGTCCCCATCCTAACCTGTCTCCAGCATGAACGGCCGCCCAGCGGGGGGGGGGTTCCATTCATCAAACACTGTAGAGGCACATTTACACTGCGAATGCGCTTAATGTACGTAATGAATTTCAGCTGCGGGGGTCGCGTCGAGCCCAACATGTTGTTACACATGCTAGGATTGTTAAAGACATATTTCTGGGATGTGATTTCTGCGTGACCCCATGTTTTACACATGGGATTGCCTTGATTAATGTCGCCCATTAAGGGGAAATGGAAGGGGATTATACGCCTTACTCCTGTTGTAAGTATACGAGTTTGTATATGACAAAGATCGTGTCTGTGTGAAACAGAGCAAATGGAGCGGCCGCCGATGATGTCGTCCGGCCGGATATTTCTGCTGAACAAGAGATTGCGACAGATTTTATTTTAGGATCTCAGGAGGGTCGCCTGTCTCTGCTTCGACCCCCGTCCCGAACGGCATAACCTTCTGACTGTCGTACTCTTCATCCGTCATGAGTCCAGGAACCTTGCAGCTTGTTACATTCACTTTAGTCCGTTTGCACGCAAAAGCAGGGATGTTCCGGACTCTGATGTTATGTGGCAGATGATTTCTGCTCAGCAGTCAGCTGTCAGATGAAAAGCTGGTCTGGAGTGGCACAGGCCCAGCGTGGACCCACAGAACGGACCTCTGAACCGACCTGCCTACAGGATACTTTTAATATCAACTGCATGGTTGGAACATAAGACAGGATGTTTTTGTTGCCAAGGTAATCCTTCAAACTCAATATCGCTCCCGTCATCCAGCACATCCAAGTTTTCTTTACGTGACAATCTGCCCTGCGCTCCCCTTACACTCAGTTTGATCCATTGGCCCCCTTACAGGGACCCGGATGACTTCCCGACAAACGGTCGGTCCTGAGTCGCTAATATTTGCGGCGACCTCCAAAATCCATTCAGCACCACAGTCACACGCCATCCTCTGGAAAGAACAGAAAACAAAAACACGGGTGCACTCCCACATCCCATATTTTTACAGTTTGTCTCACACCTGATTTAAAGTAAGAGAGAGAGAAAAAAATAAACCCTGAAACATTCAGCTCCTTCGACCACAACTACATTTCCTTACGCTAAAGGCCGTCTCTGTCTGCCTATTCGACTTTTACAATGTGAGGGATGGATGGGGAGGATGTTGGGGGGGGTTCTTTTCCTACCACTGAACACTGAGATGGTGTCACAGTTTATTCTATATCTAGGTTTGATTATCTGTCAGTCCAATGTGGGAAACAGTCTGCAATCTATATGAAAATATCGCAGATTATGAGTTACCTGCAAAATAACAACTTCTGAGGCAAAGAGAGAATAAACCTTCCTGCCATAAATGATGCTGCTATGCTAATGTTACGTTGCCCCCTCCTGTAAATGATGCGATGCTGTCAGATCACCGTGCACGATGTTGCGTGCGTACGTGTCTCCCGTGAGCTCCATGTGTGTATGTTTCAGTGACCTCAAAAAAAAAAGAATGCTTACAGCTTTGTGACAGTGCATTTTCCAGCTAATCCAAGAAGGGATTTAAAGCGTTCGCTGGATTTAAGGAGCAGAAGAATTTTCTTAACCCATAAAGAAACCTAATCTCTTAGTCGTGCAGCATTAGAACAATCCAAATGACTGCTCCAGGGTCACTTTTTAAAAACTCATCTTGAGACACGAGGAAGTGTTGACAGTTGGAAAAACATTTAAACTGCTGCGGCGGGATGGCGACAAAGAAAGGCGTGAGGCCGCATCACGACCAGCTCTCACCAGCCACGATGCACTTGTCATGTGACTCATGTCTGGTGGAAACCAAACCACATATTTGTGCAGCTTGACTTTTACTTTCTGATTCAATATGAACGCTGAATAGCAGGTGCTGTGGACCCCGCTCACCCTGTACGCCACAGCCACGCTCCGCTTTAATAAGGCTGTGTTATTATTTATTTAAATTCATAATTATTGTCTTTGCCAACCTGTTTTGGGCGGCCGTTGCTGTCCTTTGCTTTAATTGGGCATTGGGAGTTCAGCGATACTGTGAGGAACATTCACCTGGGAGGTAAAAAGGGTAAAAAATGTTGACAAATACGCAGAAAAACCCTGTCTGAATGAGAGTTAGGGCTCGTTCCCAGTACAATGATGTGAGGCTTGAGAAAGAACCACGCAGATTTTATTTTAAGACATCGTGTCAGAGTCAGACGGGTCTGATTCCAGCAGGGCGTCACTTCGCTGCTGTGCGTCCCCGTGTCTGCGACTCCTGCCTGTCGCTCAGTGACCTCTGTGACCCCGGTCAGGAATAGGCGTAAACAGAAGACAGATGGACGAACAACGGTCGATGTTCTCCAGCAGACCTCGGCCCCGCTGTTGTTCCTTTCTTGACAACTTTGACCTAAAATGTGACATCATCTTGAATCTGAGATGCGGTTTTTTTGGACAGACCCAGGCCAGAAGCACCCATGCTCGTGTGAGGCCGGCGAGGAAAAAAGCCTGTCAAGCATCTTTTTTGGAAACAAAAATGAGTGTTCAAGTTTATTTATATACCCACACATCCTGTCATAACAACGCAGTTGCGTAACCCCTTTACGGTTACTGTAAAACAAGAAGAAAATATGTTTATTGAGTTATCCTGGTGGGTCCGATCGTCAGGCGCAGATACCATCTTTATAACACCCCCCCCCCCCCCCCATTCAGTTCCAGGCATCCCTGTTTTTTCCATAAAAATGTAGAACAAAAGGAAAATTGATGAAAAGAAAAAAAAAACGAAAACCATAATGCAAATGTTTCGACTTTTCCATTTAATAGCTGCTTTGGAGAAATTTGGCTGAGACCCTGGCCTTAGAAGCCGCTCTGCTCGCTGACTTAGCCATCTAAATCAATACCAGTTGCAGTTTTGTGGTGTGGACCTTGACACCACAGTAATGAACAGCCTCCATATGACACACACATGCGCGCGCACAGACACACACAGACACACACACTCACACACATCAAACTCATGGGGAGACACCATCAGGAAAAAACACATCTCTCACTCTCTGTCAATTGGATACTGTGACTGGAAAGAAGCAGGGGTTCATATGGCACGTCTGCTCTGTGTGTGTGTGTGTGTGTGTGTGTGTGTGTGTGTGTTGGGAGGGGGTGTTTTTACAGGAACCACATGTTTCGGGGATGACTGGTGACTGCTGAGTATCTGTTAACGTGGTTCCCTTCTGACAGTGGCCTCCAGTTGCCACAATGGGACTCAGTGACTTGTACTTTCCTCAATGAAGCCCTGCTTGTTTTTCTGGGGGAAGCTCATGGAATCTGGGTCCCCCCCCTCCCTCCCTCCCTCCCTCCCTCCAGTCCCCCCACCGAGCTCAGTTATAAGAGCCAAGCTGTACCTCTCGGTCTCCTTCATATAAGTTCCCAATAACCTCATAAATACTTTCATGGGACCCCATAATCCACACATTACAAGCAGACTTTACACAACAAAATAGGCATGTGTGTGAACTCGGTGGGATCTACCGGGTTTTTGTGAGAATAATGAGAGAAGTGAGCACACAGCGTGGCTTTTGTTGAAGCGCTGCCATGTAAATTTATTTCACGAAACCTGAACCCGGCCAACTTTATTGGAACATTACATTATTTGGTGAAATCTAATTAAAGCAATTTGCTTTCGATTTCATCATAACAGCAGCTACGTCCTCGCAGGTCCCTTTTATAGAGTTCAAATATGATGACTTATAATCAACGTGAAGGACAGAGCTTTCTCCTTGTTTAAAGTCCAGCTGAGTTGCTGCACAGTGAATATTATTAATGATCATCAATACACCTCAGTTTTCCTTTATTTCCACAGCGCTGCTGTTCTGATCGTGAACTGGTGCATTTTTCCGTCCGTTTCCTGACCCAGCTGCTATCAATAGGGCTCATGACCTCCCTCTAATACACATATCACCACATACCCCGCAGGCCTTCCCCCCCAAAGGCCCTCCCACAGGCTCTCCGCCTTCCCGAGGGGGCTCTCCTCGAGACGCCGGTGGGCTACTGTTGGTGGATACCGTATCTATGGATGGCAGGCCCTGAAAAACATGTCTGATTGAGACAGATGGGGAAAAGATGGTGGTGGGGGGGTGGGAGGGTGGGTGGATTGTGAAAGAGTTCAGGTTTGAGCGAAACAGCGAAGAAAGGGAAGAAATGCAGAAAGGAGAGAGGAAGGAGGGAGGCATATTCAGGGAAAGATAAAGCCCCCCCCCCCGTTGATGTTTTTACTCTTTGGCCTCCTTTTTCTGACTGGATCACCTGAGTGAAACCACCTGGTGCGTTGCGCTCCCCTTCCTACCCCTTTCTCTCCTCTCGTGCATGCACTCGCTGACCATCGCAGACCCTGGCTGCGTGCCAGGTCACCTTGGAAACCCCGCCCTGCTAGAATGTGAGAGGAAATATTTTTCCTATTTTTATTATCCCTTTATTTGCTGCTGACTCTGTGCTTTTAACAGTGTGTGTGTGCGCGTGTGTGGGTGCGTGCGCGCACGTATGTGTGTTCCCTGCACTCCCTCTCCCATTTATGAGGCCGGTGCATTAACATACTGCGTGTGTGTGTGTGTGTTTTCTACTTGCAGGAGGGCAGAGAGAACTTGCAGCCCGCTTCAGTTGGAACTTAAGGAGTCGCACAACACGCAGCTGGTCTTTATTACTTCCCCTTTGGTTCATTGAAGCATAATTACATTCTGACTTCATCCCAACCTTAGTATGACCTCTGCTGTCCTGTCAAACACACTGGCAGCCCCGTGCACGCACTCGCTGGCACGCACACAGGGTGGATATGCGTGACTGCCACCGCGCAGGCCGCCACGAGATACCGCACGTGGACGCACACGCGCACAAAAGGGCATTTAAAAAAACAACAACACACCTACCAACAGGCAGACAGACATTTAGCCTCAGTCTGAGCTGAGATCATACTGGACCAATATAAAAGTGTAAGTGAGCCCAAACACAAATTGGGCTCCTACTGGAAAACTCTGCTCCATGCAAGAGGTTGTTTGCGTGCATGTGTGCGTGTGAAGCCCACCGACTAACTCTCCCTTTGGTTATCCCGCCTCTTGCTATTCTAATTGAAAACGGTTGCTACTGAGTCACAAATTATGAGTTTTGACCGTCACTCTTTCATTCCCCTTCCCTTTTCAACCCCTCTCTTTTTTTTCATCTGCTCTCTCTCCCTCTTTCACACTTTCTGAGCGGTGACGTTATGTGTTTTTCAGAGCTGTCACTTCCACCACCCCCCCACCAATTCTTCGGTAATTAGCAAACAGGGTTTCCCCACATCAAAACAGCTGAGCCAGATCACTAAGTAGGCCAGCACCAAACAGACCACTGGCTGCATTCTGGTGAAACTGGAAACGTCAGAATAAGGTTACGAAAGGTTACAGAGCTGGGTGCCTGTTTTTCTTACCTTAAAGTAACATGGAGAGCCGCCAGGTTAAGTGGGTGTTGGGTTTACTCGTGCTCAAATTAGTCGTACAGGGGACTGAGGGTATATCTTGGTTGTTTATAGGGTGATGCTGGACTGGGTGGGCTCGTTAAACATCATTAGACCTCCCTGATGTCACCAGCCTGATGTTTGGGAAACTCGAAATGTCCCTGTGATGTGCCGATGCCATTGCCACTCAACTCGCAGCAAATATTTACCGCACAAAAGCTGCATTTCTGGCAAGGAAGAGATAGCGCGTAGCCAAGCAATCTGCTTGATTACTCTTGGTTTAAAGCCATTCCAGAGATGATTTCCTTCATCCTATAGTTTGAAAAGAGCCTGATGGGCTCAGTTGTGATCTCGTCATCACTGCGATGGTACGTCTCACCAAAGAATGGAGTCTGATGAGACCTGCCAAGAAAATCCTGAAATGACAGGAAAAGTTTAGGGAGGTTGGACGTCCCTAAACGCCTGATGCTGTATTATCCTGTCCAGCCTTCCAATCTATCCATCCTTCCATGGCAGATTTAGAAATGACGTCATGTTTACAGGGCAACAGGGTTCTAAGTTTGAACCAGATTCGGTTCTCTTTTACCCACTCCACCCTCGCACCACTCCAGCAATACTGCCCGCACTGTTTCCGTGTGTGGTAGCACGTGCACGTGCTAGTGTGATTGGGAGCAACAATCGGTAAGATGATCTTCTCCAACCAAGACAGCCCTCGGAGAAGCCTTATTGCCCGACGTCGGGTGAATATTCCATCAGATTTAGCCTCAAGAACGCTGTTTCAGCACCGGAAACCCATCTCAGCGCCTCTAGCGGCCCACTCATAAATCAATCGCCACATTAGAAGGAGCAGAAAATGCACCATATATCAGATGTCGCGTCATCCTAACACCCTCAATGTGAGTGTTTTTGTGGAGTCTGAGCCAGAACGATGGGGATTTGCATTCACAATGCTCTCCGCTTCTCCATCTGATGTCTCTACGTCCCCCACCACCCCCACCCCCACTCACACACCCTGCTCTGTCAGTGTCCATTGCACGCACGTCCAAATTTAGCCACCTGCTACGGTTGGCTGGTAATTTTTGATGGTGGGTTACCACCAGAGTGAGGCGGCTCTACCTCGGACGGGTAAGTGCATCTGTATCCATGGGTTTATTGTCTCCTCCTCGTCTCATGCTGCCGCTTGTATCTCCTGTTTTCTATTTCCAGCGGCTGAGCAGAGCCTGGGCCTGTTACTGGGTGAGAAACAGGGGGTGAGCGTGAAGTTGGATTCCTACCCAGAGTGCACTTCTTCAAATGTACAATGAGATTAGGAAAGCTACATCCTTTTGCGTGATTGGACGATTTAGTCAATCACAAAGCATGAGAAGCATTTAACCAAAACCTCAAGTAAACAAATAGTCCATAGCTTAGCAAGTTTGTCATTTTTGGTGGCTTTTTTGTGACACTAAGGAATTTCCACAGTAATCCCAGTATTCCCACTGTTGGTCTCCATCTGAGGACACAGTGGATGCGGTTTCCACTCCATTTTAAATGGACAAATAAAATGCCAGAAGCCAGCAATGACAACCTCCGAGCTGCTTTTAAACAAAACGTCACGTGCAGAAAAAACTTTGTGACCACCCCTAATAAACACATATTTAACATTCTTTTGTTTTGGCTGCATCCAAATGGAAAATACGGTATTTACAGTATCCATCTGCCAACGGTTGAAATCTGGAGGCTAAGGTTTACCACAATAGCTGTATGACACATGGCAGCTACTGTATCAGCCAGTGCGACATGAACAAGGACAACAACCCTCCCCCCCCCCCCCCCGGCTGCAATAAGGGGAATGGATTCTCATATTTTAGAAAATTATTTAGGAACATATATGAAAAAATAGAAAATGTGACCTGAATATGTGCAAAATGTTTTTCAGGACTCCAAATTCTGCCATCAGGGTGGCTACGGCCCTGCCCCCAACCCCCACCCCCCCGGCGTTATCATTTGTCGTGAGTTAGCCTTCAACATCTGTACAAAGCATTCCTCCTACAAAGACTTTCTCACAGGCGGTTGAACCAAACCGCACGTCGGTTAAACGACTTGTTTAGATTACAGGAAAGTTGGTATTTTCATCAAGCTGCGCTCGAGCCGCAGTTCGGTTTGAGTTCGCGTGGGACACAAACCCTGGGCCCCGGGATGAAAAGCAGTGCGAGTGACCTGCCACTCAACCCTGACCTCCGCCGCTTCCTCGCCGTCTGTGCGTCTAAATATCAGCGCGGACGCGTCCATTTCACCCCGATGTTGATGGGATGGTTTAGGGCGACACGCTGTGCGAAGTGTCAAAACAGCTGAACTTGAAGGCTGAGGAATGAGGCGTTTATGTGACAGTAAAGGGAGCTGTGCAGATGTAAAGAACCACTCACTCCATTATGAAAACCTGATGTACAAGTTTAACAAGATGCTTGATTACGAGTACAAGATTTTGTAGTTTGCCAAAGCTGAAAGAGGTGAAACAGCTGCTCTCTGAAGCTTATCACTCACATTAGTGTATTACTGATGACTGCAAAGTGACATGAAAATGACCAAGCTGGTCCAAAGAGGGCTTCGGTCCATCAGGGTTGTCTCTCCTACCTCCCAAGGTTGAAAACTGTTCTCAGTGAGGTAACTGGGATCCCAGGTGAAAGCAGGGTGGACTGGGTTAGACACCCCTGACCTAATGGGTCGCTTGTAAACGATCTCCCTAAAATGCTTCATCAACATGGAGATGCATTAAGTTAATGAGGTCACTTCCTGATCCTCTCCTCTCCTCTCCTCTCCTCTCCTCTCCTCTCCTCTCCTCTCCTCTCCTCTCCTCTCCTCTCCTCTCCTCTCCTCTCCTCTCCTCTCCTCTCCTCTCCTCTCCTCTCCTCATGGGCAAGGCTCTGGGTAACCCTAAAACATCTATAGACAAATTTGACCATAACATTCAAGTGAATGTTTCCTTTTGCCCAGCGTTTGAACCTCAACATAACTATTACAATGTACAGAAAACCCAAGTCTTCAAGGCATTTGAAATTTTTCTCGCGTTCTTCTCTCTCCTCTCAAAATAAACCAAAGGCTGCATCCCACTGCACTGTTCAACAAAGTCTCCGCATGAGCTCTTAGACCTGAGTGAGTGTATGGGTGTGTGTCCTGGAGTGTGCAGGTCCAGGGGCCTTAAGGGGAGCTGCAGTTCAATACTAATGAATGGGGGCGTTATGTAAGTGCTTACACCATCAAGAAATTATGTAAATGGACCCGTTGCTACACAACAATGCTCCTCCTGTCAAAACATAAACTGTCGTACGACTGGCCAAATGTTCGCAGCGCTGAAATATGATGAAATCTGTCTCAGGGGTGGTATACGCGATTGCGTGAACACACTCGAGTGAAGATTGCAGGAGTTTACAAAAGTCTTCCCTTTGACATTTGAATCACGGTCTGTTCCCCGGGACGCCGAACTGCAGTGAAATTAACTCTTGGCCGACACACACACAGACTTTCATGAAGGATGATAAGAATTATGATGGGAGAGATTCTTAAGAGGGTGTGTGATGCTCAAGTGTTTGAAAAGGGCCTTGATAGAAGATTATGAGTAGCCTGTGTGCTCGGTTCAGCTTTATTGCTATGCGGATGATGCGGGGAGGTCCAGCTGTGAGACATCACGGAACGCGGCGCTGTCCCACCTCGTGTGCCCTTCATGCGTCACTGGCTGTTTGAACTTCCCTGGCTGTTTTTATTTGGTTATGCATCTAAATCATCGGGGGTCAAGTAAACAGCTCTGGTGGAGGTAAACAGCCCGAGGGATAGGCTTTCCTTTGGGGCCTCGCAGCTGAACTTCACACACCCACGCCCACACACACACACACACACACACACCCGTGCCCCCGAATCTTGGCGCAGATCGCGCCGTTCACGCCTGTTCCGCACGTATCACTGCGGGTTCAGCTGCGGGCCTTTTCCTGGCGCTGGCAGATCCCACGATGCCAGGCGGGCGCCGGTGGCTATCGCGCTCAACGGAACGATGTTTTCGAGGATTTGCGGTGAACTCACTCGCAGAAGAGACAGATCCACCTCCTCACCAGCACGGAGTAGGAAAGGGGGCAAAGAGTGAGAGAGAGGATCAAAGCTGGTGAGTGGGATGGATTCTCTGAAATGAATAGTGCTGGGGGATATTGCTTTAACCTTTGTCCAAAGTGCTGTGCTCAGGGACCTCCCTGTTTGCTTTAATAGCGCCGCGTTAGCAAAGTTCGCTTAAGCAGCAGAAGGAATCTAGGCTAACAAGACGTTTTCACTACATTCAAGCAGGTGTTTCACCTTAGGAGACACTTTTTCCCCTCAGTCTGCCCTACGCGTTTCTCCCACTATACATAATATAAGATCTAAAAACCCGACAAGCCGTTCTTGTGGGCAGCGTGATATTTTTGGCATTTAGTCAACGTCAAGTGGTTTGATCATTTGCTGAAGCAGATGTACAGTAGTGTTTTATTTCAGGGGAAGATCAAAAGTCCTTTCATGCTGCGTCTAACCACAACTAGGATTATATTAGAATTTATTTGTTCTGGGTCTGTCCGTGTCACAGGGAGGACAGGCCGTCAACAGCTCTTCTCCGCCCCTCCCTGTTTTTATATAAATCTCACAAGGCCGCAGATAAATCTTGATGCACTGCTCTTGTCTAGCCGGGGCTTAGCGCCGTGGGTGCAACTTTGCTGGCAAATCTGACGCCGGGAGAAGATAATTCACACAAAGAAAACCTGAATCAAACCCCCAAACCCCTCACCTGAGCCCTCACCTAAAGCACCACATGCCCTAACTTCAACTCTAGCCTTCAACCACACATATACACGTCTCATTTTGGCTCTAAAATGTAAACCAGGCCCTGCAAAGATGCTTAGAAACCATCAATTCCTCCTGGGAACAGAAAGGGAAAACAGCTGTTATCGCACGCAGGGCCAGAGGCTTCGGAAAGTGCGTGGTGCCAAGATAATGCTATATTATTCTCCTGTTCCATATGGTTCATTGAGGTTAAATAAAGTTTTCAGTATTTCAGCAACCATCGAACGTTGGAAGGATCGACTAATCGCAGACCATGGTTATCATCATTATCTTGAAATATATTCCTGCGTGTGTGGCTCCAAACCTCCCTGCATGACAAATCGCATTTAGTTTCTAGTTATACAAAGCAGGTGAGTTGCTGAGGGTAAAATAACAGGCGGGGGACAGGATATGTGTGTGTGCCAAGGAGGGTGATGAGGGTCTGAGGATGCTAGTGAGAAGAGACAGATAGACACTGTCTCTGTTTGGCTGCCTAAATTCACTTCTCAGACTTGATTTGTAGCACTTGAGATGCTACCGGGCATATTGAAGTCCTTACTTTCCCCTCTGTCTTCGCAATAATCCAACACTCTCCTTTTCTGGGCCTCCTTCTATCTCTCCATCTGTCCCTCAACCAGTATTCCTGCTCTCACAGCTGCACGGCAGCGCGATGGGTGGAGAGGGAGACGGATACCGACATGTTTTCAATCCGAACAAACAACTATTGATTGCTGGGGATGAGGAAATCTGTCTGTTTGATTCATTAACTGAGCATCAGCTTGCTATTGTTTCGGATGTCACAGACCACAATAACGGTCTCACAAGTCAGCATCCCAAAGGCGAACTGGCATAACAAGTACCACTTTATATGCTGGTTGACTTCCAGGCCAGAACGCATCATCCTGCTCCAGTCCAACTGGTCTGCACCCATTTAGGACTGGATGAAGCTTTAATCACATTGCTCTGACTTTTAAAACTTACAGTCAGGCTAATGTGTTTGCACGCACTTTTAGTGTCAGGCTTTTGCCGGACTAGTGCAGTCATTTGTTTTTTGTATTGTATTTCCATATAAACCTGAGTGGTTCTGACTGTCGGTTTCCTGCAGTCCAAAGATTTGCACATCAGGAGGACTAAATCACCTCTCCACGTGCAGTTGCTCCATTTCAAAACTCCTTCGGATTCAAGTTAGAACACTGCATCTTTCTAGATTCCGTACGCTGCTGAGGTCTGAAAATTCGACGTTGTGCGTTAATGAGGGGGTCACGGAGGTTGTATTTTGAGGGGCCTGTGTAATAACTCAGAGAAGGCGAACAGTCCTCTGAAAACAGAGCAACAAGCCCCACGTCAAGGGAGCTTTAAGAAGGAAATGAGCAAAGAACACACTGCACACAGTGGGAGCTGGAAGATCCACATTTTCAAATTATTAATATTGTTTTTCATAGTAATCCAGATACTTTCCAAGAATTTGGACAAAGAGGTAGAAGAGAAAAGAAAGCGGGTAGATTATCTGTCCCTCTGTCTTGTTCTCTTTTCTTGCCCTTTTTTCGGGGTTTTGTTCTTTGGTCGGTGAATCTGTCAACATTGGAGAAAGTGAAAAAAATACTAGTGGCCTTGGTTATATAAAGAGCAAAAGCTGAATGAAACACTATCTTTATGGCAGCGTTACAGCAAGAACTGGAACCGGCACGCTGGCTGTAGCTAAAAAAACATCCTCAGCTCTAAGCTTGTCGTTTTCATTCAGACTCTTGTTTTCTTTCAGCAAAAAGCAAGCTCCCCTGCTCAGAGAGCTGGCGAACGCTGGACACACAGTCGCACAATGTGTTCCTGATGCTTCCCCTGAAAATCTCCAGCCTTCAAAAACAGCCAGAGCCGGATACGCTCCGCCAGCGGTGAACCAATGGTCACGGCGCTAGCTGAGCTAGAACACACAAGCTCTCATTTGTTGATATTAAATGACTATTATATATGAATGCTTTTGATATTCATATATAATCATCATCAGTGGATCCTGGGCATGCCAGCCTGACCCCTGACTAAAGTGCCCAGGCGTGAAGGACTTACAGCACTTTGGCGACCTCATCGTGTCTCCTGCAGTCGAGGAGCTGCAACAGATCTGGTTGTCGCCATTGGCGGATTATGAGATTCAAGTGTTTTAAGGAATCTCATAATCCTCACATCATAAGATATTTCAGGGCTCATTGTTGTTGTTTACATCAGTGAGAAGATTAAAATCTTTGTGTGAAGTATCTCTTTTCACATCTATTTTGTGTGGTCTTTAATGTCTATTAAGGTCTTTGTGATGGAAGTCGTTGGTGAAACACCAGCACCGACATTCTCCTTAGAGTTTTGCTTGAATATAGTAATACCCATAAAGACCAGCATGGGTTAGATCCTACACTATGTACAAACAACAGCGTACGTCGCAGTAGACATTGATGTTGCACTGAATAAAGGTCTGGAGCACTTTCAACAATAACAGCCCCCCTGAAATCAGAAGGATACTAACAAACCATTTAAATTTCCCTCTTTGAGGGGATGTTTTTCCCTCCGGAAAGTTGGGAAATACTGTTGCAGTGATGGAATAAGTTGTCACATTAAGCAAAATGTGTACGACGTGGAGGTCCATCTTGCTTCAATTAAAAACTCGCGCACGCCTGGTTTTGATTAGGGGTCCTGGCAACACCAAGGTGATTCCTTTCATAATAAAAACCATCAGGGAGGCTAAGTAGTGCTAAAAAAATGGTTAACGTGGAATAAAAGCAGCAAAGGTATCTTGCTATTATCTTCCTTCCTGCGCAGTTCTCTCCATTTAGGTCAGTTTAATAAAGTTCACATGCCAGATGTATTTGACTTGAGGATTGGGAGTTTTGAAGGTTTGGGCAGGGGGATTTGGTTGGGGGTAAAAGGTCTATGGAATCAATCTCCGTATCTCCTTTGATGCCCCTTTACGCCCTTTTATCCATTTCATCCCTACATTTGATCCTCCTCAGTTTCCACTTCCTGTTCCTTTTACGAGATGCTCATACCGCAGCGGAGGCGGACTCCCATTCCCGCCCGTAGCGGCCGAACATTCAGAGTGGAGGGCCCGTTCGCTGTGATCTGGCATTGATCCATCGCTTACCATTCCTGGTCGCCCAGTCACCTCATCCCTCATGTGGAGATCAATGGAATCTGATATTTATGCACCGCATCGATCAACCACCCCGAGACCTTGCAACTCTGTACTTTGAAATCGCAGATAGATTGTGACAGACGACAGACTGAATGAATGAGGGTTGTTGTTGGAACAGAAGAACTCAGATAGGTCAGCGGGAAGCTTATGGAATCATCAGGGATGCTCGCAGTGAACAAAGGGAAACGTTGCAAGGGCGTAACCAACTGTGTTCCACAACCCTGACCATCAGATTCAGCCAGTGACTCAGCGGTTATCTCCTTTTTTCTCGTCATCTTTTTAATGGGCCTTTCTTTGATCAGCTCCCCTTTCTTCATCTTTGTGATCAGTTTGTCTACGTGGCGACACGTCGATCGGTCATTCAGCTCGCTCTCAAAGGAGAGGAAGACTGGCGAGTAAAATGTAATGTGTTGACTAGCAGACAGGCCTTGTGTTGAGAGTATCAGAGTATTTCAAAAACAGGCACCACAGATTTCAATCTATTTATAGTGTAAAAAGGCAGTTAAAGTGAAAAATGTCTCCTGAGGTTTCCCTTCAGCTAGGGTGTCATAAAGACTGTGGCTCACTGCCAAAAGGTGTTTGTTAAAAGCGAGCAAATCCAATAGCTTTTATATTAATGGATGACAGAAAAAGTGGTTTCCTTTTTCGTGGGGGGGCTAATCACAGCCAGGCGAGAGTCTATATCTTCTTGTGTTGAAAAGTGGGGCAACGGCCAGCTGCTCTGATGCTGATTCGAGTCATTTGCAGACGATGACGTTGTCGTCGGGTACAATGTTGGGGTATTATGAAGCAGTGAGTGGGTTGATCGTTAAAACCGCACTTTAACCTTCAGTTTCGCTTATTTCGAACGCCACCAGGGTCACCTCCAGTTTGGGTTCTGCACAAACACCAATCCACATGTGCTTCAGCACACAGAATAAATCTATTATAGATTCCTCATGGTTATTTCTGTACATTCTGGAATTTTCTAATCTCCTGAGCAGCTTTGTTCAGCTTATCTGATCCACACAATTCTGTCAAAATCAATTTTATTCCAGGTGATCTACGACGGGAAAGTTAAACCCCATAGAAAAGTAAAACATTTCTGGTTCTGCCTTGTGAGCAAATGTAACAGTCCAGCTTCGCAATCTCAAAGTTGACTTGAAAAACTGTTGACAGTTCAGTCAGCCTGCTCAGTGAACTGGCAGTGGCAGAGGAGTGGACGCCGAAGCACGCACAGACCCATCGACACAGCTGATGGAACACAGCGCTGGCTGCTGAGTCACTCCGCTCCCTTTCAGCCACAGCATAGCTCCGATTCCAGCGTTGATATTTAGAAGCTTGCGGTCGTGTGAAAAGCTACACGGAAACAGAGAGAGAGAAAAAAATCATGGTGGCGCAAAATTCCTTCTTGGATAAACACAAAGTGGAGTGGAATATTTTCCCCTTGATTTTGTTTATGGTAATATTTTAAATTCCTGTCCGTTTTTTCTTTGGTGTGCGTGTGTATGTGGTGGCGGGGGTCAGTTCTCAATGATGAACGTCTTTTACTTAAATTCTTCCCTATGGGCTGCAAAACTGCCAAACGAGGGGGAGGAGGTGTTGAGCCTCACTGGAGCCCCTTGATATTCAGCTTAAAACCACCGTCAACTGATGATGCTAACAGTATCAAACTATCTGTAGATAGATCCGAGAGATCTTCCTGATACTCCCAACAGGGAAAGTGACCAGGAGTCATTATCCCTGGTGCTTTGCCCACTTTGCACACTCTTCCTAATACAGCTAGCCATTCATGCTGTCATGTAATGTTGCGTTTTGCTATTGTTTCTCTATAAAATCTATGGTTTTAGTCATTTCACCTTGACCTGGGATGGTGTGCTTCCTTAATGAAGTCAGCAGGTACCGGGCCTCCGCTGCCAGAACAACAATCATCTGGACTGTTTATTCAACTCCCAAGGTGCAAGGTCTGTCTAAGGATTTAGGATACACAGAGGAAATGAATGAGCGAGTATGCTAAAGTGTGTTTTTGGAACTTCCTGTATTTCCTGTCAGGAGACAAGTGACAGCTGTTTGTAATGGAGGTATAAAGAATTGAAGTTGCATGCAGAGGAAAGGCTGCCGAGCTCCAGGGGACAGGAGAAATGTTCCTTATGAAAAATTGAAGGAGACTGGAGATGGGGCCAGAGCACGTCTGCCCTGCCTCCCCAGCTCCTCAACCAGCCAACAATGTGCGTGTTCTGGAAGAAAACTCGCCGTCCTGCCGGTGAAGGTGAGTGGGTTCCTCTGAGCGTGCGTCCAAGTCATTGTCTATGTGCAACCGCCTGTCTGTGTGTGACCGTGAGCGGGGCTGAGGGCGTCTGAGCTCGGGTCCAGACGGATGTGTTGCATTCGGATTTCCTTCCACAACCGCAGCAGCGAACAGAAAACCAGATTTGACTCGAGAGTCAGGGAAAGGCCAGTGATGGGACGAGCCAAGATTACCTCAGTAACTTTTCAGTGATGTTTCACAACTTGCCACCGATACTGACAGTGACCAGCTACGCTCGTCGTACGTGACGCTTGCCAAACACTCAACAGCTCGAGCTGACATGAATCATAGATTTCTGCATTAAAGGATACTGTCCCTCCATTTAAGCTCAAATCATTCTTCGAAACTTTGCTGTGTAGTTGCAATTGTCATGCAGGATTTGAGGCTAATTTCAGAGCCTTGTTGTCTTCTTGGTGTTGTTAGATACAGCCGGCTGTGTTTACCTTTCTGTCCCTCATCATCGTGAATGTAAGACCCAAGAAACTGAAATTCTATGGGAATTATCGTCCTTCAGGGACCAAAAGATTAATGTTGCCCTAATTACCTTTTACAGTGTATAAAAAGGTCAAAGGTCACATTCAGTATGATATGACAGATAAGCACAAAATCATTACTTATTTTTTATTGGATGGATGGATTGATGGATTGATGGATTGATGGATTGATGGATGGATGGATGGATGGATGGATGGATGGATGGATGGATGGATGGATGGATGGATGGCCCACCAGTGATTTTCTTCATGATCGTGTGTTGTGTTAGCTAACTTCACGTGTAAAAATTGAAACAGTGGAAGTTCCGATTAGAGAGAAGAATGAGAGGACTCTAGCGTTTATGTAACAGTCACATGCAACCGCTGACCTCGGGAAGCTCAGAATGCTGTAGTGAAATTCCTGCGGTTTCCGTATTTTGAAGTCTTTTGGTGATAAAAGCTTTCTCATGCTCCAGAGCTAAAGTACAAACAAAATTAATAAAACATTCTCATGCAAATGGAGCAAGTTTGACAATCTTAATTGTTGGTAATTGCTCATAAGCGTCTCCTGTCAACACCGGCGTATGCGAAGGCACGAACAGGAAGAGCTGAATGAGCTGCAGCAGAGGAGAGGTGAAGCGCGCAGGGATAGAGGATGTATTTGTTTGGGTCATTAGGAACTCGTGGTGACCCAGTGAGCCACAACATCATAACCACCAAGGCCAAGGCTCCTCCTTGCCCCGATAAATGTGCGTGTCTGTGCAACGCCAGTTGGCCGCCGCTGATATCTCGGTCCTGAGAATTGTGGCATTTGTCCGCCTGCTTGCACATCAAACGGGAGGTGGGGGAAGGCCAATTGAGTTTTGATGCCATGTGGGATTTCTGATAGGAGTTATCTGTTGTGTTTAGCGTCGTTAGCTTGCCGGTCTTCATGGGGCTTGTTTTCCTGTTGTTTATGAGCTTCAGAGACAAAAGAATGACAAAAAAACAGCAAGTCGTTGGGTGGTCATCGATGGGGGTTAATTCAAGTAAACACACCATTTACTGGAGGCTGCAGAGGTCAAATGTTCAGCAGACCTACAGATTTTTTTTACAGTAGCCTCAGCAATTCCGAACATTTTTGTATAAATGCATAAAGGACATCTGAAGCTGCAAGATTAGGGTTTCCTTATATTTGTTTACACCATAAATGTATAGTTTGAATTAACTGCATTTAGTCTATATATTACCTCCTGTCATAATAAAATGAAGCATAATTAATAACCAATTGACATTAATCTTCAGCAGCTCTGTGAATAATCTGATTTATTATTTTTACCTTTAACGGCTCTAATAAATTCTGGCCAACGGTTCCATACGTCCTGTGAGAATGGTTCGCCTAATTCTTACAGTTTCTGTTCCCACCACTAGATGCTGCCAAATCTTACACACTGGAGCTTCAGGTCAGCTGTTACCAAACAAACGGATAACAAAATAGTGAAAAGTTGACTGGAGATATTCTGCCTTTATTATATAACAAAGTTAAAAAATACAAATAAAAAAAAGGCCCTGCGGCTCTGTGGCTGTATGAAGACGCTATTGTTGTCTGGTTCCTCGTCTCACTGGGAGAAGCCTTCGTTTGACAATTAAGTCTTTATAAGAGGCTATGAGCCTTAATTATAGAGTGAATAGTCATGAATAGAGTTCAAGCTGATGGAAACCCAACACCTCCAACCCAGAGGGAGCACTTTGACAAAGAAGGTCAGTACAGAGACAGATAAAGTTTATTTATGTTTTATGCGTAACTCCCTTTCATCAACGTCCACAACACCAAAGATAGTGTCCCCCCCCTTGTGCTTATTTGCTCATGCGGCCCTACCTCTGCACGGCCCTCCGGCACATAATGTTCATCATGCTCTAGGTAATTGTTTTTTTCCGCCGCCCCTGAAGTCTCACCACTTCACAAGACTGAGGGCCTCTGTCCTCTTGTTTATTTTCAAAGGCCTCAACCAGGACAAATACTCCCAGGTCAACTCGCACAGGCGAACGGCCTTGTGTGGGCCTCAGAAGTGGCCTGAAAATCTGTTGAGCCGACATAAAATTGTTTCAGTTGCACAACAGAGCGGGAAGAATGCGGACGGGTTTGAGAGAAAGGGGGAAGAGTCCTGGTGGTGGGACCAGCTCGGGTCTTGCCCAGACTGGGGCTTACAGCAGGGATCACTCAGCTTTGGTCAGCGCTTCTGTGCTTCAAAGGCAGGGAGGAGAGGCTCTGTGAAATCATACAAAAACAGTGAATATAACCACCCTTTCAAAACACAACCGGGCTGATCTGGATAGGTGGGAAGGAGAAGAGGAAGGGATGGAGTTTCACTGCTGATACAAGGAAGGATGGGAACATATAGTTCTAGCTTCTGTGCGCTGAAAACACAGACGACACTCAAATATTCTCACCTACTGATGTAAGCTGTAAAAACTACCGCGGTCAACACCCCGTCTCCACCAACCTGGTGCAATTCCACATCCGACCACCGGGTCCTTCCACTGGAGCCACTGTTGGCTAAAGGTATTGCTCAAGGACACCTCGACAGTAGCTGTCCGGAGATAAGATACATGATTCTAAACAAGAATGTAACCTACAGTGAACTGATACAATATTGTGTCCCGACCGTGTATCCAGTGCCTGATATGCTTTTTCGTCCGTGCGTCAGAGCTTCATTGTCCACCCAAAAGGCAGAAACTTTTGTTGACGTCATAACAGTGAGCTCCATGTGTGAACAATGGTCCCATTTACCTTTCTGCAGGCAGACAAAAATACCTGAATCATTGCTCCTTCTGGTAGTGTACAGCATTAGAACACTATCTCTGGGTTTCCAGTGTGTTATTCCATTGTGTTAAATTTCAAGTCTGTATTAAAGTGCAAGTTTAAACAGGGTCGATACAGTAAACCTGCATACTTTTCATTAAACTCATACTTTTCATTAAACTCAACATTTTTTAATAGAGTTGGAGAACCTGTGCTCGCTGTCGGGGACCAAAACGAAAAATGCCAATGCTCTTGTGAATAGGTCACATACAACTTACAACCGCTAGGGGCGCTGTTGTAAACACTTTATTAATGTATAGATGTAACTACTCGCTGTGAAGAAAATGTCTGCGCATGATGTATTCTCTTGATAGAATATTAAAATTACTTACTGAAACTTTAACATATTATCATATGTTGCCTGGTGAAGTGAAGCTTAGCAGATTTCTTTCAGTCGCATTAGGCTCAAGAAGTAAAGCTGACGTTCTACTGCTACACAACCTGTTTGTTGTCTTGTACTCAGATTGTGACAATGTCCCTCCTTTTGCTGCTCTTTATTTTTGACTTAAATCATCCCAAAAAAAAACCCTAAAAAAATCAGACATGGGCAAACATATTAAGTGATGATGTTTCCATGATCACTTGCATAATCTAATTGTGTCAGAAATGCTAATGTACCTAAAAACTACAGAACGGTCATTATTTAGCATTTTCATGCCAGATGTAACTGAAAAATGAAAGAATGTGACCAAGCTTTAATGTTATAATGAAAGAGTGTTCTGAAAAGCGTTTTTGTGAGCAAAGATGACATCAAATCCAAATTACAACCCAAAGTGAGGGAGTGAAGTTTATGTTTATGTAGCATGGCTGTGGAAACTGCTATAATTTATATATCGCGTTTCCCACTGAGATACCCCATACCAGAGGAGTATAATCTCATCTCATTGAATGGCTTTTTTGCTTTCTTTTATTAACGTGGGCTTTTTTGAGGTGCTGCCGCTCATTGGGCTGCCCTTCAGCTACCACATGGAAGGTGATCCACGACACATGGAAGCCATCAGCTCCGTTTTAAAGACCAGTGAAAGGATAGATCAAACATTTCCAGTAGGCTCCACAATCCACACTGAGGGTTTGTGTATTTGTCACCTGAATTTGAGCCTGTTCACTGTGCTTTTACTCCCCAGCTCCTTCCTCCAATTCTGTAACCTCAGAATAAAATTTGTTCATATTTTCCCTCCTGGTTGTATATAAACTGACTCCTGGCAGCGGTGATGTGTTTTATAGATATGATACAAGTCACCCAGTAAATGGGTCAGCTGTCTGAAGTGTGATGTGTCATGCGGTTCTTTTCAGCTCTGAAATATGGCCTCTAATGAGCCCGAGTGATTTTTGGAGAGGAAAACACCACAGCCCATTTTTCCAATAAAGCCTCCCTCTGCTGCTCTGAGCTTTGCATGACAGAAACAAAAGCTGTTTGTCCTTCTGGGGAATACTGTGTATGTGTGTCTGTGTGTGCATGTGCGTGCGGTTGGGTGGGTGAGCGAGAGTTTGTTTCTGTGAAGCTCTCCCACTATTTGAGCCATCAAGGTTAATTTTTAGCGTCAGATTGTTGTTGCCAATCTACCTCTCAGGTCCGACCATTTTTAAGCCACTCCATATCCTGGTACCCTTGGCTCTAGACAGGGTCTAATGCAAAAGGTATACTTCAATTATTACAAAGAAGAAAGAACATTAAACTGTCCGCAGGTTTACACCTTCAAATAAATAATTATCTCATCAGTTTGGATAAAACTTGGCTTTAAAAGTGCAGGAAAACATGTTAGCTCGACCAGAAACCAGTTTTCAGACATATACAGAGACAGACTTTGGGCCGTCTCATTTGCTAACTAGCGAGCTGACTGTTGCTGTGGATTGTGATGTCATAGGTCAACAGGAAATGGCACTAACAAGCTGAAACAGCGAAAATCGCCACCTACCGCAGCAAAGACAATGTCGATTACGTAATATTTCAACTGCAATCACGCCGACTGGCGGCATCGTGAAAACTTTGTCCCTATCTGAAGGCAAAAAATGGGGCTATCCCATTATCATACAACAATACCTCATTACATGCCTTATGCAGTGTGAATCAGAGATGGAAGCTCTTATCAGCAGGAACTTGATGTTTCTGAAGAACAAGCACTGATGTTCAGGACTGTCTCCCTCTTTCCCTACCCGCCCACCTGCCCTTGATTCACAGGGGCCCTTCTAAGTATCTCTGCTCACAAGAAAAACACGTTATCGCTTGCATTTATCACTATATGAAACACATTTCCCCCGAATTGTATGACTCCACACAGCAGCAGCATGTCACTGGTGGGGATGGCTCAATAGTTTTGGCTTGAAAATCGTCTCCATTATCACAACTGCTTACGCACAGGACCTACCGTCTATCACAGCAGCAGCTAATCTTGTGTTAAATTTGTTATTGGCCACCGAGATCATGTTTACCACCAATTACTGAAAAAAAAAGGAGAAAAAGAGTCATTTCCCAGAACTTTTACCACTGCCCTGCAACGGGACTCAATGGTGAGTCTTTGTTTTGGTTTTGATAGTCTTTTTTTTTTGTTCCTCTGCCTCACACTTTTGGGAAAGCCTGCAGTATTAATCAGTGACATAAATGTGAGCAGGGCTCCCTGGAGCTTTTGGGTCAACAGGCTTACAGAAAATTTTCCAAATTTCATTCTGATTTGCACGGAAATTCGGCAGAAAACAATCTCCTACTGTTGCAGGATTATTCAAAGCAAACATCTGCATAGTCTTCATTTCCAACGTCCAGCAGCACTGGGCCCTGAGTGGCCCCTCGGGGTTCCTCCTCTGTCTTGTAAAACACAGACAAATTCAGGAGGTGATGAAAAGGCATTAACACGATTGGAATCACTCATTAAAGGGTAGAAAAACAGACTGTGATTTAAAGCTGTTTGCTATAGCGTAGAATAACAACATTTTCCATGTTGAAACAACACCACTGACACGATCTTTATGATGTTATATTACAAGGAGTTCAAAAATTTGGGACAACCATTGAATCCCCAGTGAGAAAACAAATGATTTCTCCACCATTTAGAAGTGGGTTTCAGCTAGCTCATCGCTCCATCACATGCTAGAACTTATTCTCCGACACCAAAAACATGTCATCAGCAATAGATGAAGGGGCCCTGGCTCTGAATGATCGAGCCATCGAGTCAGAGGAACGTGTTTGAAGTTATGACATGGATGATAAGAGCGCACAACCATGGTTCAGTAACCCTCATTAACTCCGTTCTTTAGCCCCGGTGTAATCATTTACAAACAGTTACTCTTTCCATCGCATCGACTGGGATAAAGAGAGTCCATCTTTGACTGCTGTCAAACTTTAATCTCCATGACATTGGACTCCAGTAAAACTATTGGTACCAATGAGTAAATGCCTATTCATTGAAAAATGTAAAATTTTTGATGTTCATTGGAGAGCGAAGAGGTGTTTCTGATTGCTGCCTCATCTCAGAGGTGCCATCAATGCAGACTTAGTTCATTCACTGACACATTAACCTCTAAATGAGCTCCACAGTGGGGCCCATAAGCTGTCTTTGGCCACACAGATGCTTTAATCCCCGCTGACACACACACACACACACATGCACACAAGCACACTCACAAATGCATTCGCACACACAGACTATCAATGAAAGGGCCTGAAAGGTCGTGGGGCAGGCTTTGACCATTAGTGCTGCTGACACTGAACACTTTTAACTCCATGCAGAATGTCGAATGCATTGTGTGTTTGTTGTGCATGCGTGTGTGTGTGAGGAGCAAAGGAAAGGAAAGGAAAGGAAAGGAAAGGAAAGGAAAGGAAAGGAAAGGAAAGGAAAGGAAAGGAAAGGAAAGGAAAGGAAAGGAAAGGAAAGGAAACCAATTCACATGTATAAGATAACTGGCAACTCTCAAAGTGTTGCAGTCAATGGAATTTTTGGCTAATCCTCATTGAAAATGGGAGCTTCTTTCATGTTAGGATGCCAAAGTGACCCACTGTGACCCTTTGTCCTCTCTCTTTGAGGCCTCACTCGAACAATTAGCCCGCACTCACAATGCAGACTCATAGAGAGGCAATGACCAGTGTTCCTATGGCTCCAGTAACCCTCCAGGGTCTGGGGAACTCCTTCCTCAACACCCAAACTGGCACATCCTGAAACAAAACAGGGTACAAGCAACAAGAAAGGGAAAGAAACATACAGAGAGGGAGAGAGAGGACAAGAAGGGGAAAGGACCATTGAACAATGGAGGGAAGCCTTAAGAAAGAAAGAAAGAAAGAAAGAAAGAAAGAAAGAAAGAAAGAAAGAAAGAAAGAAAGAAAGAAAGAAAGAAAGAAAGAAAGAAAGAAAAAGAAAGAAAGAAAGAAAGAAAGAAAGAAAGAAAGAAAGAAAGAAAGAAAGAAAGAAAGAAAGAAAGAAAGAAAGAAAGAAAGAATACCAGAGCAGCAGTCAGCATGGAGGATAAAGGCCTCTCTGAAGATAAGGTTGGCACAAATATGTTGTTGATCATGTTGGAGAGCAAACTCTGGAGAGGTTGCCAACTCAGAGCCACTGACGTGCACAGATGCCTGAGATATTCATGTTCACCAAATATGCACCCCAGGGGTGGCTGAATTACCTTACATGGTTGTTTCTTTTGGCTTAATTCCCCAGTCACACAGCCCAAGAGCCAAGCTGCATTCAGGCGCTGGAGTCATGCGAAATGTGATACTGGTAGCATAGAATTCAGCTTTGGAGCTGCAGACTTTTTTCATTTCAATTATCTCTCCGCTCTGATAGCTTTTTATCCCAACGCTGAGAGCACACTTCAGACCCTGGTCACAGAAACCTCAAGAAGCTTCCTCCTGGTATAAACTGCATTTTCTCCAAATAAAGACAAGAGGCCTCTGGATGCTTTCAAGTAGTGCATGTGCAAGGATGCATTGATTGACCCATTCAAGCGGCCTGAATAAACCAGTACGCCTTAATGCCAATAAAACACAAATATACACATGAAAGCTCTCATTTTTTCCCACCTGATGAAGATGGTTCTTCCGCTTTAGTCTGTTTTGCTTATGATTGTTTAGTAAAACAAACTCCAAAGGATGCCTTCAAATGCCTTAGATCTTTGCACACCGACACCATTTAGATCCAACCAACCGAGATGTTAATGGGCGAACCGGGTCTGCATTGGAACCCACAGGAAACGCAGCAGTGAGTGACTGTTTAGTAAATCAGCCCCTGTGCTCTACACAGGTTCAACCCCTGTGTGTCACCTGTGTGACTTGATGACTTTTACTTCACGGACTCCGTCAACAACCAATCTCTCAATTCCACTCCATGAATTCCTCAAAAAAGAGCTAATAATGGATGAGGCAAGTGAAATGAGGCTCACTGAGCTGACTCAATGGATGTCAGATGGCCTCGGTCTGCACACGCTTACATAACGTGCTCAAATTGACTTGTGCTGTTAATATAAATATTTTTGCCAGCGAGCGCACGTTGAATCAGGTTAATGAGACGCTTCTCAGAACAGGGTCTCTTTGCGCTCACAGCTGTGATACCCGATACTTGTTTTTAGCAGAAGGAAGAAACAATGAAAGTGTTTCATCAGAGCCAGTTAGTCTCTTCTGCAATTCAAACCTCTTGAAGGCTCTCTTTCTTTCTCTCTCTCTCTCTCCCTCTCCCTCCCTAACAAACACACACACACACACACACTCTCCTGCCGGTGCTCTCTGGGCCAGTGCAGTTCTGTGTGTTTTCAATTATGTGCCCTCTGATCGCCCTCTCCTTCACATCTGCAGATTCCTCTCCGTCTGTAGCCTGGTGAACGGATATGCAACGGATATTATAGGTGGAGAGGGGAAGCGCGGGATTAAAGAGGAGCTGTGTGGTGACCGGGCCTTCCAGAAAAATGCTCCCACTGCCTTGAGAGGCAACCCTAAAAACACATGTTTACAACAGAGCGCCTCTTCCCTCATCCTGCAAAGTGGCGAGCGGCAAGAACTCCGCTGTTGGCGCACGACTCGGGATAACGTGTCAGTGTTCTCGGGGCCAATATTGGGACTTCAAAGTTGCCGGCGCAACCAAATCTCCTCTAATCGAGGCTGAGGAGCCATTGTGTTGATGATACGGTTGGGGCCAAATACAGTTAAGAGGGATCCACTGACGACACACATTCTGCAGCATCACCCAACAAAGCCCGGCCTGTCTCCTCACCTCGCCCGTGTTTTAATGAAGGGTTATGGCCGCATCAAGGAGCGTGCTGGTGTACAGCGCACGTGTGTGTGTGTGTGTGTGTGTGTGTGTGTGTGTGTGTGTGTGTGTGTGACATCTTTCTGTGAATGAATCTGCTTTCTTCAGCAGCTATCATCAGCAGCTATCATCACAGCTTTTGGGAGTTTGTCTGAGTAGAGAGAAATGTTAACGGAGCCACTTAGAAATGTAATCTTCTTAGCCAAGTTAAATATCTGTTCACAGATTCAGACAGTAATGTTCAGCTTTGGGCCGGGGAGACTTTTTGGAAATATATGGGCAGGAAAACTGTTTTCATCTGCATCTGTTGGTTCCTACGTGTACTTATCTGTGCAGTGCCACCCCAGCCTGCACTGTACTCTATTGTACTCCCGCTAATCCTCAAAGAGCATGTTGGGGAGTGGTAATCTGGAGAAACACCTCATTCGGCCTCCGTGTAATAAAACCCCTCCTTTGGTGAATGGCTTCATTAAAACTATTTATGGTAAGTTATTCAAAATGAGCTTAGAGTTTGACAGGACGAGTCCTTTTTAAAGAGCACACAGGGAACAGAGTGTTCAACGGCTGAAGCTCGTCTTCTCTCCCGTCCAACCTTCCCTTTGTTGTCCCATCCTCCCCTTCCTGTCTTTATATTCTTCGCGTTGGACAGACAGAGATAAAAACACGCCACAGGGACAACATTGCAGTCCTGAGAGCCGTCACGAGTGCCTTCGCGGACTTTCCTTCATTTGGGCCTGTGACTGATCTCTCCCAGATCTCACGGAAGCAGCTGACCGGGAAAAGATTTCTGTCTAACGGTGATCGTCATGTGATATTCAGCCTATTACAGTGGGAGCAGGGTGGTCTCAGGGCGCCACGTGTGGGGCAATGTTACTGCCGTTTCAAACACATATCGAGCGAGATTTAGCCAAGTTGGCATTTCGCACTCAAAAAATGACACTAAGTCGAAAATGTGTTACCATTAGCAACAATGTAGCATCATTCCCACCTTTGAAAGTTATTGTTGCCACTGAGAATTTCATATTTTTGCAGTTTTGAAAGTGTAGAATTCAACCCAACAGTGTGAAGCACCGAGATGCTACTCTACTGGAATTTTAAATGAACTGAAAATCTTTCCAAGTCTTTTCTGGACTCCAGAGCACAGCTCAACCAGATTTGGTTTCATCTGTTAGATCAGTTGGACCTGATTCCGCCTGCAGTTTAATATTTCAGATATCTATTTTAGAAACACAAAAATTTCACCCGCAGATTCTGGAAAATCTCTATCCAGCCATCCCACTTATGCTGTGACTTATCTTGAACTGCATGAAATCCTACTGGAATGGAACTTCCATATGTTACCAGAAGGTGAGGAAGCAGACTTGCTATCACATAGTGACAAGATCCTTCCACGGAGATCATGGAAGCACTGAAAAGCCAGCGGAAGAGTGGAAAATAAGTACAAATCATTTGTAGTAAACTGCCAGCTCTTTTAACTGCTGCCCTGAAGTTTGATGTTCTGATTGGGTGACTCTTTCTAAAGCGTTATTATTACACTATATTTTTACTGTTTTCCCTTTCTGGCCATGGAGTCAGGGTTTCCAGCTAGTGTGCATTGTTTATGTATCTGTCAAATGTGGAATGAAGACAAAAAAGGACAAGTTGAGAGAAGACGGTGTCTCTAATATGATGTAGAGATTTGTTCCGTGATGCCCCATGTAACAACGCTGCTTATATCGTTGTTGTGGCTTCAGCATGTCCTTGCTGCCTTGATTAGGCAGGATAAGGATAAAACATTGTCAGGCTAATCTACAATTAGCCTTTGATAGCATAACGAGCTGGAGGGTTTTAAGAGCTGAAAGTGAGATTTTATGTGCAACCATTTGAAAATAACTCATTAAAGGTGATGAAGGAGCTGCTGGAAGTAACTTTTGAGAGTGAAATCACGTTGTCTGGGTCCTCCTCTTGCAAACCTCTTGTCCTGGAGCTGTGGTCTGATCTGGTCAGTTGCCGCTGACCAGTGCCCTAATCAGACCTCTTCGAGACTGCGGAGGTAGACAACAGATGCTGGTAGGAGTGACTCACTCAGCAGTGAATGTACCACACGTCTGGAATACAATGACAACTCAGGCCAGACACAATACCCACACATAAACACGACAAATACGCCAACTCACTGGCGACACGGTACAATACTCATACTCTGGTGTATGATTGAGACACACTCACGCACGCACAATCAAACAAACAACAGAAGGGAAAACAGAGGGATTGCCCCATCATCTCATCATGGTTATGACATTCGCAGATGCCAGACATGAACTGGTTTCTCTGAATCATGCGCTATAATGCCAACTATGTCATTCTTTTGCTCTGTCTTTTTCTCTCCCTTGTCTTTTTTTGTTTGTTTTGCTTCTGGAAACTAATTTGGAACGACAGCCAGGGAGCAGTGAATCAGTGAGACACTCAACCATAAGATAAATTTTGACCCACGGAGGTGTTTTTTACTGCTCAAATGTTGTTCTTGCTGGAGGCGTGGGGCTGTTCCAGACATTTCTCTAATGTCCCGTGGAACAGACCATCTTGCTCTCACCTCCTGCAATCTTACTCACTTCCAGTCCCACCAGAACAGTTCAGATCTTCATTTATAGGGTATTTAGTCACCTCTGCACTCACAGAGACCCACCAGCACAGTTGTGCACATCTTGTATCCTCACTCTTCCCCTCCTTCTTCCACAAACACACAGGCACACACAACTGACAACCTAATTATACGCAGAAGTCGCTGAGAGCATTTTCAAGAGGCTATTTACACGTGTATTTATTTGTCTTTTATCAAATATTCGATTTATGTCTCAGACTTACTGGAAGCGCACCCTGGCAAGTGCCAGGGAAAGCATTTGGGTCCACTTAAAAAATGATATGAGGCCAGACAGACTGAGAGATGAAAGGAGTCCAGGGGAAACAAACAAAACACAAGAAAATGCCATAATACGGATCAGAATGGGAAGGGAATACAGGCGGAGAAGAGATGAAGGAAAAAAAAAAGGAAAGGACAATTTGCTTTAAACGTCTTTGGTACTAAATCACAACCAAATGTCCCAGAGAATGAGTGAAGCAATGGTGAAAGTGCCGAGAGATCCGTTGCCGTGATGGCTGCGTGGATGGGCGAGATAAGAAACTGCAGAGCAGAGCAGAGTCTGCCCACTGCTTTCCAGGAATCCCAGCAGTCACCAGTAGGCACTGTGGAAGTGGGCCCAGCCAGAAGTGGCTGGTGAAGGGGAGAGCCTGCAGCCAGACGGGCCAGACAATGTACCGGTACTTCAGTGTGTTCAGTGCGTGTGTGCGTGTGTGTGTGTGTATGTTTCTTTTTTGGACAAATTGAGAACAAGAACAAATACCTACCAATTTAATGATAAATACTTTATACTATCTATCTATCTATCTATCTATCTATCTATCTATCTATCTGTCTGTCTGTCTGTCTGTCTGTCTGTCTGTCTGTCTGTCTGTCTGTCTGTCTGTCTGTCTGTCTGTCTGTCTGTCTGGGCTGCGTTTGAACAAGCAGCCAACGAGCTAGTCTGGCTACGAGTTAGCTTTCACCTCGCCAGAATCACGATCAGTCGTTCTCGCCAACAGTCAGTAAGAGTTCCTTTCTTGGAAGAGTCACCCGCCACGGTGCTTATTTCTTCGTTTAAAAAAATAAATGTTCTAAGTGTTTACTGACTTATATTTTAGGGTACTTAGTCCATTTAAATTGTGCTCACTTTGGACAAACAAGCATATTTAGAAAGCAACATTGTTTTTTGTGTGCACAAAATGACAAAGCTAATCAGCCACAAATGCTAATTCTTGTATTTTGCAATTGTGTCATAACTGCAAAAGACATAAATTCAGGTTTTCAGCAACATTTGAAACGAATCAGTTTTGCATAAAAAGTTGTTTTTGGGTGTTGCAGTCACAAGTTTTACGTATACTTAAGTTATATGTCCTTTGTAATAAAGGATTTATTATCTGAAGGAAAAAAGCCAAAAGTGCAGACAAAAATTGCAGTGCAGACAAAAAAAAGGTTTTCTTTTTTCCTACATGCTAATGACAGAACCAGAGTTTTGCAGTGTCTCGTCACAAAGACCCGACCCAATGATGAGGCAACACTTACACCTCAGCCGCTTACCTTACCACAACCCCAACCCTCCCAACCCAAACCCGATTCTAACCTCAACCTTAAAACCACGTCTTAACCCTCAAACAGTCCTTTGAAGTTGAAGACACACCAAAATGTTCTCACCCCCCAAAAATGTCCTCACTTTCCTAGTAAAATGCAAATTTCTTTCCCCCAATATGGAGAAAATACAGGAACACACACACGCACGCCCAGATGTTACAACAGTGGCTCGAAAAGGGCAAAATCCAGCAGCATTTTCTTATTTATGGCCTATAAAATCCCATGTAATTTAGTGGTTAGCTTTAATGGGTAATTTGGTGAAATCCCTCATTGTCTTCCTCTTTAATCGTTTCCACATTAAATGGGGCAACTGTCAAAATAAGATGATGTCATCTTGTTAGGTCACCACTTGTCACCATCCAACACTCGACTGTAAGTACTTATGCAGCATGTGGGCTTTTCTTTGTGTAAAAAAGATCACATTACAAGGAAACTAGGAACATCTTAGAGCACGGACAGTTTTGGAGAGATGATCCTGTTGTACGCCAGTAAAATAAAGACCGACAACTCAGAACTCCCAGTAGCTGGTCTACTGTGGCGTTGTGGCTAATGGCCCCTGTTATTTCTTTCCAGTTTGAGGGCAGAGGCGGTCCTTGGTCCTATAATGGTAACTTTATATGGAGAGATTCCCGCTGTTTGCAAGTCTGCTCCAATGCTAATGTGGTGGACAGTTTTATTCATGGAGACATGCAGGAAATACTTGTGTCCAGCTGGATTTAGTCCTTTTTCTGCAAGTAGCTGGTGCTTTCTCTGCGGTTAGTGTCGATTTAATCGTTATTTTAACCGCCCCTTTTTTGGCCAAAATTGTGTTTTTGTCGCTTCCCATTTGTTGGATCTGTCTGACAGATTTGTCGTCCACCTGATCCAAGGTCATCCTGGATAATGGCTGTAAGGGTTGTTTAGCTTCAGAGAGACTCTCGGGGTGCCGCCGATGCAACGTCTCCAGTTTACGAGCTAATCAGGCAGTCAGCATCTGTGCAGATTGAAATTGATTACGCTTTAGTCTCTTTTTTTCTGTGCCTGAAGCCGTAACTTTGGTCATCTTTTGTAAATGGAATGGCGATGAAATGTTGCCGCTGGCGCAACGGCAACATGTTGGAAACTGCTCTGCTGACAACAACTTTCAAGCCATTTTGGGTTCCAAAGGCGGAGCAGAACCTGAGGGTGAAGGGTGAGCAGGACTGTTCGTGTATAACTGTGATTATTTGTTTAAAAAAATTATTCCTGCTAGTTCCTCAGTTGTGACCAGCAGAAATGACTTTCATGTTTTCCAGAATTTTCTCCCTGGATGAATGGGCCTAATGGTCCTGTTGGACCTTCATTCTTCATGTGAAGACAAAAGAGTGCGCTAGGACTTTCCCCTGAGGTCAGACAGTTCCTCTCAACCTACACTTGACCTTCAGAGGGGCAATAAGGACGCATGAGTGACCGCTTCTGCGTGTGTTTGTGCTCATTGTTCCAGGGAATGACGGTTCAGAGCACGGTTTTCCCTTTTTTTTCCCCAGTGTGTGGGCTGTGACTGAGAGGGAGGAAATGCTCTGAAAATATTTTAAGAAACTGCTTCTTATAAGGTTACATTTCATTTCATCCACTCCTGAGAGCGGCCGAGCTTGCTGTGAATCATTACGCGGACCTATTACAGAGGCATTCGGAGCTGCAGACGATACTTGATGTGGTCTGCGGGCGAAACGGCTTCCTACTCAAAATTCACTCTTCACCGCTGATCATTCATCAGCGAGACACTTCTAAACAGCCTCTTTTCATTAGGCAAAAGATCTGCAATACATTCATGCGGTCTAACAGTTGACTGCTGTCATTAGTGTGCGTGATGGGCTTTTAGAATAATGTGCAGACACCATATGAATCACAGGGTAAAGGAAAGAGGTGGAAACGACCTCTGATAATGTCATGGCAGTTACAGATCGGCCTTTTCGGTTGCAAGCGTGAGCTGATGGGCCTGGAGAGATCCGCTGCTGCGGGATGGAGGTATCTGCGGAGGAGTCCTGTTGCAGGAAGCGTTAATATCAGCCGTTGTGTGGACAGACATGCATGGTTTCAAGCCTCCAACTGTTTAAATCTGCTATTCTAGGAGAATGACGGTCATTATTCTTTCGGCAGCCTTCTTACAGCTGCAGCCACTCTTAACTTCGTTTCATCAAAGACACTGGAATCTCTAATTGCTTTTGCACTATAGTTGTGTATGAATACCTGGGAGGTGCTAGGACCTCCCAATACCATCAGAACACCCTCAGAGCGCGACCAAGGTAGCGCTGAGCAAGGTATCCCCAACTCTCATATAGGGCCTTGTAATGAGCTGGGGAGTACTCTGCCTTCGCCTATACATAGCTAGGATAGCACCCTCCCCAAGACTGCTAAAGCTATAAAGCAGTTAAGAAAAGAAGAAAACAATCCCACGCGTTGATATTAGTCCCTTTTTCACCAACAGTTCTACTTTCATTGCAAGGTCTTAGTTTACCGGCCAAAATATAAACTCCGTGGTTTATGTCTTCACATCAGTTTAGGAGAATGAATTCTAAGCAATCTCAAGTGTCCGACCCCTCCAACCCCCCGGATCATTTCATTTTCCGCCCACCGGTGTTTTGGAAATCCTGGTAAAATCGCTGTGCTGCAAAAGGGTCTAATGCCGGGGTATGTTCGGCACACAGAGGCAGAATTGTTGATCAGTATTCGAACACGTACCGCAGAGCGATAACTAACACAGACAAAAACGAGCTCTTTCTCGTCCAGACAACAGCAGATGGCACGACACCAATGCGCTCTTTGAAATCAGAGGGGCCTTTCTCCACAGTTTCCCCCACCGCACATCAAGCTGGAATGCCAGTTGGTGATTTTCTACTGCTTCTGACGCAGAAAATAGTCCCCTCATAAGAGCCTGAGATAAGGGCATACTGCTGCTATTACAAGTAAACTTACAACTTACTCCTCGCGCGACCGGTGCTGCCGTTTAGGTCAGTATGACCCAGACAAACGGGCCAGATGCAGCCAAAAGCAAATTGGTCGGCACTGCTGCCAGTTGGCAGGACTGTTCACCATACAGGGAAATCATCCCGGGGGAAATGAGGGGGGTTCTGGATCATCCTCCACAAAAAAGACTCACTGTTCACTGCAACATCTATAAATTTTACTAAGTGGGAATTACAAAAATGCTTCCAGTGTTGTGATTTAGTGCTTCCCTAACTGGTACTGGGAGCTTTTCATTATCATTAACGTCAAACACCCAAGGAATTCAAAGAGGACACCAGACAGCCTTTGATCGTAACAGACGCTGTATAAATAAAGTTAAATTGGAAGTTTAATAATGCAATATCTCCAGGTCGGTCCCCACTGAAATAGTAAATTATGAAATCACAACTTGCTAAAACCAGCTACTTTCTTTCCTGTTTATCTGGTTAAAATGGATAACGCGTATCAAACTGGATGGTGAGCGCTCGATCATTTCATATGGATGATCTTGTTGCTCCATCAGCTTTCACCGCCTGTCTGAAAGGAGAATTGGCACCATTTTATCTGTTCTCCAGACGTTTAGAAGTCATATATGACTTGGGAAGGCTCGCTTCTTTCCACAAACCCCTGAGAGCTGCGGGTTTCTTTAAGAACACTAACGTTCTAGCAACATCAACCTGCCTCAGGAATGTCTGGGCATTTCAGTGCAGGTGATAGCAATTATGCGATCTGAGTTGTTGGAGGTCACATCCTGTATGACATCATGATTGGTTAACTGAGCAAATAACCTCACATATTACTCAGGAAAGGATGACCTTATCTTTAAATATTGCTGTAATACACTCAGTAAAAGAATGAGGGCATCGACGGCCTGTGAATGCCTCCAAACCACCGGTGGCCCTCTCCTCTCTCCGGGAGTCAATGCCCGATTTTTTTTTTTTTAAAAACCCCACACAGTCGCTGCCGTCTCATAACTCATCCATTGCTACAACAGCTGCTCCTGTGTGACAGTGAAATCAGGTCTTCTTCTCCTTTTTCTGTCTTTAATTAAAGGGATAGTGACATCATCAATCATCTAACCTGGTGCTCCACGTGATGGCAGAATGTGTCATTCCCAGAGTGTCTCTGAAACAAAAGTCCAAAATCTAGCAAGTCAAACAGACTTATCTGCTCAAGGACAGCCTGCACTAAGCAAAGGTTTTTGCTCCCTCCCTGGAAGTATAATTCAATGAAAGTGGCCATTTGTGTGTGCGTTTGTGACATACATCTCTATATGTGAGCGCTTGCTGTGCGCATGCATGCGGGACTCTGTGTGTGCTAAACTGAATTTTTTTAAAAAGCAGGACCTTTTATTTTCAAAAGTGAACTTGTGGGTTTGGACTCTGGGCTTCAGGCTGGTTATTTATGTTGAATGAAATGCGTCTGAATTTATGAATGAAGGTCTTATCACAGATCAAACTGGCCTCTGGGGAGCAAAGTGACGGGAGAGTTTTGGCAATGGGGGCAGGATGTTTTCAGAAAGAGTTCATGGGGTTTATGACTGAGTCTCCGACGTTCTTTATCCCGACTTATCTACTTAGGAGGCGAATGAGTTGACTTATGCCTCATTAATTCCACTGTGTGTCGTAGCTTCTCAATCACCTTCAGTTCCCTAAACCAGCGCCCTTCAAATTCCCTGACTGATGCCCACAAGCAGGAAAAGGGATTGTTGAAACAGCCTAAATGTCAGACAAAACCTTACAAACTAAAAATACAAAAACAGAAGCCCTCTAAGAATTCTTGCAAAATGTCTGGAAGACAACAATAGCAACGTAGTGGAGTTGCCCTCGAAAAGCCCTGACCACAAGCTCAAAAGAAAATGTGTGTAAGGAGCTGAAAGAGCGAGCGGGGAGAAGACGCCTACAGAGCTGACTCAGTTACACCAGTGCTGTCAGGAGGAATGGCCGCAATCCCAGCAGCCTATTATGAGCAGCCTGTGGAAGGTTACCCAAAATCTGACCCAAATTAAACAATATAAAGGCAACACTGCCTCTGGAGTGCATGGAAACAAAGTGGATGTAAACACGTGAGTCGGGCGGGAAGTGATGAAAGAGAAGCAATAAACCGTCCTCTGTCGTCTCCTTGCAAGTTCCCTCAGAGCCACAAACAGTTTCCTGCTTTCTCCTCTCGCTCCACGTTCTTTGTGCTTATTCCCAAACCAGTAAGCGTATAAACACTGTACACCCATTAAACCTCCAAAATCAGCCTATCCCTTTTGGGGTGAGAGACAGGGTACACCCTGAACAAGTCACCATCCCATCATACTGACCTTTCCATGTATTTGGACTGTGGGCAGACACTGGAGTACCCGCACAGACATGGAGAAACATGCAAACTCCATGTAGAAATTCCTCTGGTCCAAGGGAATTTGAACCTGGGACCTCCACGTGCCACACGCTTGCAAAATTATGGCATTCGGCTTTATGCTGACAAACATGTACAACCTTGCAAGTTCTAACTTGGCATTTGCATAAGATGTAGCCCCGTCGTGTCCCTTTCTGGGGTCACAGCACATTTCCACTGCGGGATCTGGGAGGTCATTTTACAGGTCTGGGGCCGTTGGCACATGTTTTCACTGCAGGAACCTCCCCCGCCATTTACAGGAACTTTTACAGGGCCTAAGTGAGTCCCTGCTCCAGGGTAGGTGCTTAAATCGGCCCCAAAACCTCCTGGTTGGGGCTTGAGCATTACTCGGCTTTTCGGATGTGACTCAGAACCCAGCGGAAGAAAAGCATTAGCCTAGCAGACACCACTTCATAACATCATATCAGGACACAACACGTGCTGAATATTCTGTGATTTTTGATGCGACTGTCGGAGCATCACGGCGCCTGTGGATCCGAAGGAGAAAACGTTAACACCAACTCCACAAGCCGCATGCTGTTGTGCTGTGTTAGCAGGGGTTTCAGGAGGTTTTTAGGTTGCGTTTTGAAGTTTTTTGTCCTTCCCTCAAAAATGTTCTCAGTACTTTTAACACTGAATGTGACCGTTTCGACGGCGATGCTGATGATGATGCTGCCGCCTGATAGCTGCCGTTTGTGCATTTGGCGGCACGTGGCTGGTAAACATTCCTGATGGTGATATAATATGTTTCCAAGTGTTTCTATGAAACATATAGATATGGATCTGTTCTTTGAACGCTATCTCATTTAGATTGTCTGCTATGAAGCCTCCTCCCCTCACATGAATGTACAGAACTGTCTTGATATCAGGCACGGGTTATATCTTAGATGCAGTCAGGTGGCACCTTTTACAGGCACATGCACATGACCCCTTCACCGAAGCAATCACCTAAACTCCCACTTCTGAGAAAAGACAGGTTGCTGCTGAAGCATTAGCATTTCATAATTCCATGCGAGTGTCAATGATCTCAACTTGTGTTTGACACAAGACCCTTATCAGCTTAGCTAACAGTTCTTATCAAGACTGGGGTTAATCAGTCACCAGCCGGAGGGGAGCTGGAGCCTGTTGGCAGGGTGGTTTCCCTGCAACGTTCTCAAAAAACCACGAAAATCAGCTGAATTCAGAGGAGCGTGAGAGGCTGCGGTTAAGAGGAAGCATTTGTTTGCTCCTGATAAATTAACGCCAGGGTGGATTCGATTCTGACTCCGATTCCAGGGGCCACAGCAAACGCGTATCGAGTTGCTGCCAGAAAGAGAAAAGACATGTACATCCATGACGTGTGGGACAGCGTGCATCGGTGTTCATTTACCAGGTGGCTTAAACAGATAATCTCATGATTGGCCGTGCACTAAAACTATTTCCTCTTCTTCTGTTATAAACCTGTCACTGATAATAACAAAAGAATTACGACCCACCAAGGTTGGTGTTGCTGTAACAGGCACATAAACATACCTCCTGCTGATTGCTGCATGTGGAGATTTTTTTGCACTTTTTTTTGGATAAAAATGATTTAGATAAATTTGTATGGCAAAATAAATAATGGCATGCCACTATAGGTATTTCATTTCCTTTGCTACTTCAGTCTGGTGGACGCTGTTTTTGCAGAGACTTTATTCCTTTTCCTTCTCCCTCCTCTATAGGCTACCTGAAGGGGGTGAGACTTTTCATTTGACCAATAAGGTTTCACCACAACCGCTGTGCACTGATATCTCATTGTCCAGAGTCCCGTTGATGTCGACCGTTCCCCTGCAGGCTTTCGAACGTTACTTCCAGTGAACAGCAACGCCCTCATCACACTGATTATCAGTCCTCTAGCTCAAGTATGTGAAGTCTGAGACTAAAATTAGAATATATCACTAAAAAGGTCGTGAGTGCAACAGAAACAGCCACCCTTCTCGTCTACGACAGCAGTATATCTTTTATTAATTGTGTTTTTATTTGTTTGATTTTACAGCCGCTAGCTGCTAATCAATAAGCCTTTTATGGGCTTTTATGGGCTGTGTGTGATCTGTCCTGAACAGGTGGAGCGAGCCGCCATCAGTGTAGACGCAGATATGAAAGTTTAAACGCTCCTATGTTACAAACTCCGTAAAGGTTAGCATGTGCAGCGGTGAGCACGGTCTCCTCACAGCACCAAAGGTCCAGGGTTGGTTCTGGTTCTGTCCGTCAGTGTTCTCTAGATGTTCTTCTCTGCATAACAGATGTGGAGGACTGTGATTTATACATAGACTGGTGGGTGTTGGTATTACCAAAAGTTGAGCGTGTAAGGAGGAGAGAGTGGGTGTGGGTGAGGTGGGCATCATGAGCGTGGGAGGTCAGCAGCTCGAGGTGGGGGTCTCTCTGGGTTTATGTGTCCTGTGGCTTGGAGTGAGTAAGATAAACGCACACATACGTGACGAGTCACGGGCGCCCTGTAAAGATCTGGCGTTAAAATGTCTAATTAAACGAGCTGCCAGAGGTGGCTCAAATTTGGCTCAGTCACTCCCACACAGATCTGTAGCTCACTTCACGCTTAGAAAGCAGGATGTTTCCCTTTAAACACTTCCTGTTGCTGTTTACTGGGGACGTCTCTGCATGGATTATATGAGTGAACGCCATTTGAGGGGAGCGCAGAGGAGGGAACGGGAGGTTGAAAGCACGGGAGGGTTGGCATTCACGCACACAGGGGCGAATGTTGGTTACATCAGAGCTGCTTGACCATGTAATCATTAAGGTATCCCGCGGCACTCTCAGCCAGTCTGACTCCCCATCAGGACCGGCTGTTATTTCTCACTGGTGGGTCACGCTGGCCCGGTACCACTCCACACCTGCGTGGGCTGTTTCCCCACATGTCCGTTTTCCTCCAGGCTGCCGCCCGTTTCCTCAGTGAGGCTGACCTGCGGTTGTGCGGCCGTTGTCAGCTCTATCTTTTTCCACTTGCTTGTAAGGTTCATGGGTGTAGATGAGTGGTTCAGCACCATGGACAGAGTCTCAGACAAGTGCACGGGCTGTTATTGGCTGTTTGGATCCCCCCCCCCCCACTCTGATCATCATCACTGATGTCAGGAGAGGTCGTGATATACAGCTAGATCAGCAGAGACTGCAGACTGCTGCTGAAACAACGCAGCTAACTGTGAGGCTAACTCTAAGGGTCAGAGGTTACGGATACTGTATATCTAACACACGAGCCTTACACACAGTGTTGTTGTTGGTGTGTGCCGTGAAAATGTTTCACGAGGTGGGACACAGATTCAAGACAGAAAAGTGCTCTTTTTCTGTCTATCTTAGACAGAAAAGTGCTATTTTTATTCAGTGAATCACATTTCTGCCACTCTTGTGGCTCTGAGGAGAAGTGAAAATACTCTCAAATAACAAGCTGACAACTTACTCAATAAGTTCCATCTTCTGAGGAAGTTCTGCAAGGACCTTGTTTTGCTGATCCCACACTTAAATGGCTATTGCACAGTAAAAAGAGGATACATCTGCATTTCCCAAAAAAAGCCATTTGAGTCCAGGATCTCGAGTCTGGTCGAATCGTATTATTATTTTGGGGCTTTAATCATCTGTTAATACTAATTTGTTGCCTAAGCAACGTTTTTTTGAGACCAGCAGAGTCTAGAAAGGCCGAAAATGCAAATGGTCATTAGGAGTGCCGACAGGCTTCTTGTACATTTGTTCATCCATCTCTCGTTTTTGCATCACAGAACTCTGATTCTTAAATTGTTCAAGAAATGTGCTGTCCTCCCCACCAAAGTTCTCTTAGTTGTTTTTCTTTTTTCATGACAGAAAGTTGACAGAAGACAGACCTTGACCCCAAGGCCCCCGAGGCTCCCAGCTGACGGGTTCTGAGCAGATGATGCAGCTCCAGTGAGAACTCGCAGCTGAGTTCCAACAACACTTTGCACCTGCAGAAAGAAAAAAAAAAAAAAAAGAAAAAAAAAAACCTCCTGCCCAGAAACAGAAGAATCGTCTTGTTTCCTACACCCATCCCTCGCTTTCTCTCACTTCTGCCTGTCTGGGCACAGCACGGCCCTCTGTTCATCACCGGGTAGCCGCTGCCAGAACCGCCGCTCATTACAGCTCCACATCTGCACTCAATAACAGGCCACACTCTGCATGAATAACAGCAGTGTTGCAGACATGAGCGAAACATCAGCAGAGGGCTTCATTACTGGCGGGTGTTTACGTGCACGCGCGAGCAAACGTGCTGGTGTGTGTCTCGTAGGCCTCTCTCTTGGTCTGTTTTGCTCTTCTTGCAGAAAAGCTCCGGGTAACCTAGCTTAGCCTCTGACCTTGCTCTTCCCCCTGCCTGACCCTGCCCCTTGCCCCCGCCTGAACCCCACTTCACCCCCTCTGCCCCCTCGGCTTTTGGCAGAGATGGATGAGAAGGAGGCCTACAAAAGATCACACACATTCTGCACCCCTCCTCAATGAAAACAAAGCACGCTGCATTTAGGGAAGACTGGGAGAGCGAAGCTTTAATCTGACAGACTGACAGGCCGCAGTGGCCTTAGACAGACCTGGAAAGAGCCCGGCGGTACCACACACAGAGGGGGAAAGATTTAGTGCGGGAGGGAGTGGGAGGAGGGGGTGGTCACCTCAAATAGAGACGTTCTCCTGCATTCTTGCTGTTGTCCAAGTGAGCTGTAAATTTTTGTTAACAGCCCGCAACATGTCTTTACCTTCCCCTGCTGTTTCTGGAGAATGACCCAGATATCAGAGATGCCTGTCGTAGCATCGTGACCTCCAGTGTATCAGGTGTCAGCCCAGGTCTCTTTATTGCCATGTTTGGTTCCTCCAAAAGCACCTCCGGCTGCTTGTTTGCCCTTCAAGTAAAGAAGTAAAACATGGCCTTTCACTTTTACAACATGAAATTGTGGGAATAATGGAACAGAGGCGGAGGAGGATGTGGAGCGCTGACCCGCCTGCCAGGACGTCTAAACAAAGAGGGAGTGGAGGGTCAATCAGACAGACGCGACCTGATAAGCTCGGTCCAGGCCTCCGTTAGAGCCACTGTTTACTCTGCAGACATACCACTTACCCATAGTCACTTCCTTTCAAGTCGGCCTCAGAACGGAGAAGAGCGAGGGCAGGAAGGGATGTGAACGGAGAGGACGACGGTGGGACGCGGGTCCAACCACCCAAATTAGATCAGGGAAAAATGTAATAATGCTGGAAAAACAAATTGCTTTGATCCATGAAGATAATCGTTGATGCTCCACATGTGCGAGGAAAGGATTTTGCATTTCAAATGTTATTTTCATATATTTCCGTTAATTTTTTTCCTTTACCTTTTTAAGTTTTTGATTTGATAAACAGTTGCTGAGCATTTTACCATTTTAATTCAGATTTTAGCATGTAAATGTCTAAATATTTTAGCACACACACATATTAATGTACTCTTGGTTTATATGAAAATGAGCCTGATGTTATGACTGCTCTCCCTTATTTTTATCAAAGTAATATTTTTATAGTAATCTGGTGTGATCAAACTCCTCTCAAGTGTTAGATTTGGATTTGTGTTGTAGGAAGAAAAAATAGAGGTGGAGGGAAAAGTACAAAAAAGGCAACAAAACAAGATTAGCAGCAGCAGCTGAGCGCCGGTTTCACTGCTGGGATCTGGAAAGGTGATGTAATTTAGAGAGAATGGTTGCCGTTTGGTGTGCTCAGAGAGGTTTACTGGTCCCAGGCTTGCTGTGTAGCGGGCACACACACACACACACACACACACACACATTCCCTTTGCAGACACTGGGAAACACACAGCCGTAAAAGCCAACGAGCTCATGTGTGGAGCACCTCATAAATTAGCCCCAATAGCTATGAAATAATACCCCAAAAGATATTCCATATTGGAGAGTAAACATCCTTTATGTCACTTCAAGTAAGAACCTGACAGCTTCATGGCGTGCGTGTGTGTGTGCGTGTGTGTGTGTGTGTGTGTGTGTGTGCGCGCGTGTGTGTGCGCATGTGTGTGCGCATGTGTGTGTGTTTGGGGGGGTCCCAGACTTTCCTCTCCTCTTCTCATGACTCTGTTTTAACGGTCGCTGCTGCTCACATAAACCAGCGAGCATTCATCACCAAAGAAGACGTCTCACTTTAAAGGTATTTCCTCAAATATATTTTCCTCTCTCATCGGGGTGGGGGTCAGGGGTTGAGGCTCCCCTCATCCCTGATAACATATTATCTATTGGCTTAAGATGTTGACAGGAAACAAATTCCCAGGGATGACAAAAGCCTGGAATGCACTACAAGTAGATTGTCTCCCGCACTCCCTGAGAGCAGTTCTCCCCCACTCCTGTTCCCCATCCTCCCCCGTTCCCCTTCCCTCTGAAGGATGTTTTCCTTGGGTAATTGATGCAAAGGTGCTATTGATAAGAAAGAATGAAACATCAAACCACCTCGCGGAGAAGTAGACAGGTTCGCAGGGGCCGGGGGCGTTGGGGCGGGGGGGGGGGGAATCAAACATCTTCAGGGCCCCACCAAAGGGAGGATTAATTAGTCTTTCATCCCCGTCTCTGTTCTCACATTTTCTGTTTTCCTTCCCTCCTCCATTCAGTCCCTTTTCTATTCCTAAACGTACATGTGTGTGTGCGCATGTGTGCGTGTGTGTGCGTGCGTGTGCGTGCACACGTTTGAGATCACACCTCGCCAAATTGCACAAAGCAAGCACAAACCTGATATACGACTTATATGTTGCGGTCAGTTGGCGCTGGACCGCAAATTAGATCAGATGACGTCATGCGCACGTCATACCATAGGTTACCTAATGCACGTGTTTAATTTGAGGTTTTTGCCAGGAAGAGCTGTGGGTGCACTTAAAAAACTGGAGCTATTTAGCGCATAGTTCAGGTTATGCTTTGGAAATCCATACTGTTTAAGGCTACGTCCTGTGTTCATGAAACCAGCCTATTAGTTGCGTCCTCTTTATTTGCGAGGTTTGTTAGCTTGGTTTTTAATGACACATCAGTGGTATCAAGGCTCCAAACTCCCCCAGACTATTCCACCTGGACTTTTTAAGGCACAGGCTGTACAGACTTTGGCCTCTTTGTAGCAGACTGATGTCATAGGTCGAATTCCTCTGCAGAAGTAGGCCAGGGCCGTGTGCGATAGCAGATTGCTGACTAATCATAGAGAACAAGCCAGGGAAGAGACAATGCTCAAGCTCAAAGGAGCTTTGTATTAACAGCAACTTGCTGAGTGCCTCGATAATTCTGGGGCCTCAGCGATGGACGGTCCCCGTCCTGGGTGGCTGAGGTTCTCTGAAGCAGGCTATAAGTAACTTTATCAGCGACAGCGTTTGACTTAAAGAGAGTGTTTGCGCATGTTTTGGCTGCTCCTGCTTCACTATATATGCCTGTTGCTTATCTGACCTTTGTATCTAATAATCAGTGAGCTGACCAAAGTCCAAGATAAGCGCTAAACAAAGCCTTTATAGATTTTTATTTTATTGTTCTGCTACTGGGCAGAACTCTTATTGTGGCCTCCTAGTGAGTGGCGAGTGGAGATGCCTCTCTATTGTAGCGGCAGCGGAGGAGAAAAACAACAACAAAAGGAAGGGGGTAGGGGACTGTCTGCTTATTGTGTGTGTGTGTGTGTGTGTGTGTGTGTGTGTGTGTGTGTGTGTGTGTGTGTGTGTGTGTGTGTGTGTGTGTGTGTGTGTTGCAGACATGTTGTGTAAGTCACCCAGAGGGAGATTTAGGCTTGCCTGCTCTTAAAGCCAGGCATGTTCCTCAAACACTGACCCTGGAATTCTACGGCCTGAGGGACTTAGGCGGGACTTTTTTTTAGGTATCCACTTGCACCCTCAAACGCGCACACACACACACACGCATACATGCGCGTGCACACACTGCATTTGCTCATATGCATATCCGCCAATCACACTCCCAGATAATCCGTTATCTGATGAAGGGGCACAAGTTCTCTCATGCAAATGATGGTGTCACAGGTTATTTTGTGGGAAAAATGTGAAGAATGTGGATATTTTGGTATCCAGTATCGCCTTAAGGCTGTACAAAGCCAGTCTTCTGGAGAAAATGTGGAGATAAACGCAGCAAGGTCGAAGGTCAAAGGTTAGGATCGAGACCCTATATATAACCCTAATTATTTATTTACTCAACATCCATCATTTTGCCCTTTCGCAGTACCTAAAGGTGTTTTTCTTCCCTCGTTCACCTGCTCGGTGGCTGACCCTTTTGTTTAACCCTCAATCGTTAAGGAAGTGAAAGCGCTGCCTGATCTGCATCGTTAATGCATACACTGTGAGTCACAGACAAATTTAAGCTATAGGCCGTCTGCCTGCGCTCCTGTCTGTGAAGGAAGAGCTGTTGTGGAACAACTGCAGAAGTGAAACCAGGCCAGGCTTCCTCAAGCTTGGCCCAACCGTATGAGGAAAGCCAAGGCCACGATGGGAAATGTGCAGCTCCGCGTGCAAAGCAACGTCCACCTCTCCAACGAGGAGCCGCGAGGAGTGTTTACTATGATCTGGCACACTAGATTTAGCGTTTAGCAGAGGAATTCAAACAGCGTGTCTCATCATATTCTGTGGAAATATATGCGTTGTATGTGTAAGCGGGCTGGCCAAATGTGTCACAGCCCATTAGGATCAAATTCATATCCACTTGATCTTGTGGGGGGAAATGTAACTGTGTTTTGGATTATTCCTGATCCATTGTTTGCTGCCACAAATTTCAGCCGCCCTGTTGAACTTTAAACACTGGGAATTCGTCGCAATTACGACGGCAAACCCGCAGAAAGAACAATGACCTTAAAGAGGCAGCTGGGATTATGGCAGCGGAACGATATACGAGGAGGCAGAAAGCATGTTGATTCAAAACCAATCCGCCATAGGGCTCCGTCTCCTGTTTCTTTGGCAGCCTAATATCGACGTATATCGCCTAGAAATTGTGGAAAAATTTGCCCACGCACGGTATAAGGTGTTGCAGCTCTTATGAATAACCTGTTTTCATCCCGCGTGAGGCCGAAACTCGATTGCCAGAGGCAGCAGAGGAGCGAGAAAATGTAATTTATGGTTCTATTGAGCCAAACAAATGTAGGGTAATCCGCCACGGTGTTAGCATCTGCTGTACGCGTTACTGTCAGCGATGTATACCGACGACGGTGACGGCCGAACCTCAAAAAGCTGGACAGGGAAAACTGCGCATACCTCCTACCGTTTCCCAGGAACTGGTGTTTGAGGAAAGCAAACACACTCCACCACACACAGACACACAAACACACACACACGTGGCCTAATGAACATAGCAGAGCAGCAAGCCATTACACATACCTCACGCATTTCCTTGTGCTGTTTTCACCCGGTGCACGTGTTGCAGCTGTGGACACGGACGAGGGGCAAACGCTGACGCACCCACATGTGCATCCTCTCCGGAGCTGCTCGCCGTGCGATGGAGTCTCAGGCCTGCGCGGGCCCGGGGTCGCTGTCCAAGTTTTTCTGTTTGTGACACAGCGATAGCGGGAAGCCCGGCTGTGAGCTAACCCCGTCGTGTTTTTCTCGTCTCCCCTGTTATGTTTGGCACCTGTTCCATGCTCAACGCACGCACAATCTCTCACATACACACACATACACACACAAACACAGTAGATGGTTGCCATATGCTATTAATAAATTGTTTCAGAAGAACTCTCACTGCTTTCCTTTTCTGACTTTAATTCAAATACCAGAGGCTCAACATTCTTTTCCACTATTGATTTTGCTTTCTGATATAGTACATTCTGGCTCTGTCATTCTCCATAAAGCACAGAGAACTTTGGGAAAACACATTCTTGTAAATAATGACAAATCCATGTTGGAAATCGAAGGCTTTTTTTTTCAGTGGAAGTGCGTGTGGAAAGGAAGATACGGAGATGAAAGTAATTAGAAAAACAAAGCGACTCCGGGTTGTTATGCTCCCCTGACATGTTGTTTTCACAGGTCTTGTGAGGATCAGTTTCACATTGGTTGTAGTAAATGATAAGAAAAGTGTTATTGTGCTCTTTAATCTCCGTGTTTTTCTGTTCTCCTCTTCCCCACCCTTCCCCCACCTGACAAAACCCCACGCTGACGACACATGGGAGCCACGCTGAGCTGGCAGACGCATCATCCCCTATTATCAGATCGCTGGAAAGGCCGGGACCCCCCACAACCTCTGGACACGGAAGAGCAGATCATGCTGATGGAATGAGGACAAGGACAGGTGAAAGGGAGCGCTGGGGTCAAAAAGGCCCCGTGGCGTCATCCCTGTCCCTTCGGCTGTGCCGGTTCCTTCAAGAGCGTCTGCTGGCAGAAGTCCGACAGCAACTTTGGATCTTGCGCCATGTTTGCTTTGGCGGCGGCGATTATTTTCACAGAAAGAACATCTTTATTGATAAAACCAAGCATTTTATTTAAAAGCCTGGTGATGTTTTGCTCATTTCTTTTGTTTCGTTTGCCACTCCATGCCAGAAACAGGTTTAAAGAGAATTTAGAGCCAGTTATTAAAATTGAATTATGACAGTTTTAGCTGACATCAGAGACCCAGAAGTCGACTGATCCTTCTGGATTCATGTGACTGCTGAACGCCGAGTTCTCGGTTTGGCCTCAGATCGTAACTAAAATATGAGTTGGCGGCATGGCTTATTCCCTCGCTGTGTGATTTAAATACTTTAACATCCTGTGCATTGTTAAGCTAATATCGGTGTCTTTTCTAGCTTTTAACACCAAGACATTATTATTTCCACTTTGTTAGATTGATTATTTGTAACAATGCTATCAGAATGTTCATTACTGAAGTATTTGATGCAGATCCAAAAGGGGGTGGAGCCATGAGGTCAGATTTACTGTATATGCTGGGTTTTAGTGGAGCAGTAATCTGTTGTTTGGACAGGTCTCCCTTGTTAAGGAGGCATCTCTGTGAGATATTAAAGCCAGAAATGATCTTCCACAAATGCACTTTTGTTCATTCAAAAAACACTCGGCCTTCTGTCCCTGTCTCTCCCCTGACACCCGTGCAGATGTAGGGGCAGTTCCAGGTGCTAAAAGAAGCCAGTCCGCAGGTACAGTTTGTCACATAGACGCTCACAGCGGCGTTCATTGTTGACTAAAGGGCTGCAGGTGGCCTCCACAGGCCCCATCACAACTAATATTACTACGGTAATTAAAGAAGCCTGCTGCTGTTGGAGAGAGATGCCTGGAACCATCGTCACAATCTTTCATTTTCCTGTTTTTAAAAATTAGCCTGGACACAAGCTGTTATTTGCGCCGATGGTCTGGTTGTAATTGCTACTAGGATGCAGTTGATTCAACAGAAAGCTTGTAAGCGGCAGTTTGTCTGGGGGAGCATCTCCCTGTTCGCGTTGGCCTCAGACAGCGAGCTAACTCTCGCTTTAATGATAATAATAAGGCTAACATCATATAGCCTCTCTCCCTGCGAGCCCACAATTACTATCCAGGCACACTGTGTACGCACACAGTCTGTCTGGGGAGCAAGCCACTGGATAATTCCTGGTTACCTGCATCAGACGCTTCTCACAAACACGTGCCATACGCACACTCTAGATAGAAAAATAAACACACAAACACCCCGCAACACACGCGGGCGGCACAAACGAATTATCTCGCACATCTGCCAGGAGCCAGACGTGGACTTGCGGCTATTTTTCCTGTCCAAAAAACGTCGTTAATACGAAACCGCCGTGGTTACCTCGTCTCAAGGGGTCAATCAAAACCCCTGTGGGTGCATTCAATGAGTGAGTAAAAGGAAATGACTGATAATGTTCTCTGTTAACTGACAATAAAACAAAGGCAATTTGGCCAGTGTTGTGTATTTGCTGCCTTGTAATACTGCATATAATAAGACCGCTGACCGTAAGTGCTACAGGCATGGCTCTCCACATCCACTGATGACGGAAGGAGATTACTGCCAGGAATGACAGAATACCAGCTCGCCACCGGTCAAAAAACCCACATTTTTACTGCGGCTATGTGATTCTGTTGTACATAATAGCAGATGAAGGGCCTAAAGGGTTAAAAATGCCATCTTTTCTTAGTTAAAGTAAAAAGTTATCCTGGGCGAGCCATGCCAGCTTTTTTTTTTTTGCGTCATCACATAACACGTACAGTCCACATGTGCGCACCACAGGGATCAGTCAGATGTGTCAAAACAGTGACTTATCTAATAATCACATGAGCGTTCTTCTCTGGACCACTAACAGGCAGTAAATCCTTGTCATTATCTGACTTTCTGTCACTTTTCCAGCTCAGTAATGCAGCCATATCCTCTCATAGAGAACTGTGGGGGTCGCCCTTATAGCAGGCCCGTCCTGGGTGTTCACTTGCCCCATTTATCTCCATCACTTATCTCTTTCTCTCCACAGCAGGTGGAAGTGATTTTTGTACTATTGGTGTAAATACTGAACCATGGACTGATGTCCAGTAAGTCATTAACCCTCCGAGCGCTCCGCGCTGTGGGCAGATCCTCTTTCCGGAGCAGGCATGTGCAAAATTCTGGTTCTGTATTTCAATCAATATCGCTAACTGTACTGTCCAATGGTCAAGGGGATTCTATGGAGGATTCTTCTTGAGGCTGCCCTGTTTCTGTTACTATAACCTCGGGTTTGTTTACAGTCAGATGAAGATTCTCAATCAGTCAGAGTGACTTTGGATTAACACAGTCATAACAAGGCCAAACTGTGAAAAATAAGGCATTACATCACGAGCCTCTACATCTGCTGCTTTATTCGATTTTTTAAGGGTTTTTCCAGCGTTATCGTGCTGCCAAATCATGAAAAGCACAGGCCATATTCTGGGTCAGATGACTCTGTAAAGAGGTCATTTGCACCCATTCCAGTTCATAAAAATGTGGAATTGCTGAAGCCGCAGCAGTGACGTATGCAAATAAAAAGAAATAAGTTGAATCCTTCCTTGTCTTCATCTTTACGGTGCTTATCAGATTTGCTGAAGTGCTACAATATAACGACAGATAAAGTTGTTTACACTCAGACAGCGCAGTTTCACAGCTCGCGGCCGCGCGCGACGCCTTTTCAGGCCATTTTAATTAATCTGTGAGGGTCCTATGAGGACTTTTCTCTCTCTTTGTAGGAACAGCTTGGCTGAGAATGGAGCTACGAGACACTTTTTAACACGTTGGAAGAGAGGAATACACACACACACACACACACGAAGTTTGATAACACACCCGGCATGGTCAAAAGTACATCTAGTCCTTTTCGGCTCTCCCCATCATCAAAGATCTGAATAACAGCAGCCAGTCATAATATCATCACTTTCTTTTCCATCTTGCATCACTGTACATATGTTTTCCACTGCAGAACAGTTTACTGGTCTCCCATAGGCAGACCATTAATTGCTTGGCGCCTCTCAAGAAAAAAAAAAAAAAACAGGAAAAAAGAAAAAAGCAAACAAAGAAACAGTTTTGTTCATAGCCTGCTGCTGTTGGCTGCTGATTTGGCCCAAGTGGTAATGCCAATTCTTTTGGAACGCACACAAACATCATACTGCCACCCATCATTAACAGAGGCTCCGTGAACACAAACGTTTGTGTGAGAGTGTGTAAGGGAGAGCGTGGGTCTGTGCGGGTGCCCGTAAACCTATACGCGTCCCGGGAGTCAACGCAAACCCCGAACGAGCACCGTTTGTTTGACAGGCTGGTGGCGCTTTCGCTATATTTGGTTATACACGGACATGCACGCACATATGTAAATGCATAGTCTTTCAGCTTTTGGCATTCCTGGATGGTGTCTCATCCGCGTTGCTGAAGCATGATAATGAAATTGACAGGCTTTGGCTGAAGGGTGGCACAACAGACAAAAACAACTGCTGCCAGCATCCATGGTAAGTCTCAGCAGACAATGGCTCGGGCCAGCCAAATGGCACAGTTGCAACGTCCTTCTTGAGCAATTTCCTCACAAATATTTGCTCCGCTCTTTGCGTCCGTGTGTGTTGGTGTGTGGGCCATGACAATATCAGCATAGCTGTCAGTAAAGGGGAGGGAAAAAAGGAGAAGAGAGACCATTTTTCATAATAAAACAACAGGGGGATTGTGTCAAATCATTACCAGACCACAGTTTTATCACGAGCCAGGAAATTGTCAGTTTTTTAAAATCTGCAGATATTATTACAACACAGAATACAGAAGTTTGGAGAAAAAAAACAGATCGAGCAGAGGAAGAGAAACAGAGCAATATGAGGAAAGAACTCTGTAACCCCGGTGTCCTGGCGAGAAGCAAAGAAATGGAGCTTATCTTGTTTATGTGGGAAAGATAACTCGAATGCTCATCCTGCCCCTCGAGAGGAACCTCCGCCATGGCTGTGTGCTGACGCTGCTGGAGACCCAGGCCTGTTTGTGTGCGTGCACAACAGCTGGACGCTGGCACCCAGTCAACTGATGCACGAAAATCCAACTCAACACTTGTCACTCAAACACACATAATAACATCCAGAGGGATCGGCGCATGAAAAAAGCACCCCACACAGGGCTTGAGTTGTGTCTCACAGGGCTGTTTTGTTTTTCTTTTAAATCAATCAACTATTATACATTTTGTCATCGGAGATTTAGCAACTTAGAGGAGGGAGAGAGAGAGAGAAGGGAAATCTGCCTCCCCCGTCAGATGAGGTGTTGTTCAGTTCTACCTAAACACAGATGATATTGCCGGCAAACCCCAGCAGAGAGTCAAGCAGCAGACTTATTTGAAGTGACGGATAGGTATGGATCACAGGCTGCCTTGTAATTAGGAGAGATTGCTATTTTCCCCTCAGAATGGGCTCTCCTATCCTCATCTGTAATTACATGTTGTTCAAACACAGAGGGGAGTGTCCCTGGTTATTGTGCAGCCTTCTTTACCGCCACAAGTGCCAGCAACACTGATTGTCTGCCTTTGTTTTCAAAGTTTAAATTCTAGGGTAAAGTTTGGGTTAGTTTTACACGGGCACGGCCGCGGCGGCCGCGTCTGTGAATGGGACCCCGGTAGTGCCCCGCCGACCTCTGGCGCCGTGACACCGACGTGCAACAATGATGAATGCCCCAACAGAGTGAAGTAAGGACACACCTGGATAACGTTAAAGTGGAAAAGTCAGAGATCTTAAACGCTACAAGATGCTGACCTCCTCGTTTAATTAAGTGCAGCGTTCTGCTTTTAAACATTTACTGCCGCACATTTCACTCTTCCTGTGAAGCCTCCAATTAAATTTAGCCTTTAACAAATCCATAAATGTTTAGAAATGCCCGCCATTACAAAGGGCATCTGCGTCGGGAAAATCAAAGGTATCTGCAGCGTTGCCGGGTGTGTTGATTTGACTCGCGGAGGAAAATTGGGACCGTTTAAAATGTAGCAAGTGAGCGGCCACAGAGCGCAACATTTGACCCCTGTGAAGTGAAGCCCAGGCGGTCTGTGCACCACACACAGTGCCCGTTTGAGTGTAAAGCTCTGACCCTCTTGTTTTCCACGAAGAGGAAATTGTCATGCAGTGACCCAGTGACCACACTGGAAACCACTTCCTTCTTTGTTATGATATTCTATGTTTTAACCACCTCTTTTCTCTTGTTCTGGCCTCCTTCATACCCCACACAGTTTGTCGCGTCCGTATTGCTATGCTTTTGTGGTCATCCCTGACCTTTTATTGGCTTGTTGACGAAGGCACAGTATTGCCGCGCTTCACCAATGTAGCATCCAAGGCGCTCCGGGTTGAGCTTGCGAACAGCTCTCATGCAGCTTTCTAAACTGTGACATTCTTTACGTCAAAATGTCAACCTCATCCGTGCATCAGGCCAAACATGTGCTTTTTCCACATGTGTAGACAGCACACATATATGTAAACATCGTTAGGTATCAGAATCCTAGAGAACCCAAATGTGACATACAGAAATAAGCAAAATATTCAATTGTGAAATGTTTTCTCCAACATCTTTTCATTGCATGATGAGTTGTGAGTGAGAACAGCCTTTAAAAACCATATCAACTGATCCAGATCCAGTTTTATCTCTCAGTTGTCAAACTATTGGTCTTTTTCTGGTGGAAAAAAAACAATAGTGGATCACAGCAGATCGGATCAGATCCAGGTGACGACTCCTCATTATTATTTGTTTGGTTCTGTGGTTGGTTCAAACCTCACGTTTCAACTGGGATTCTTCTACTTTAGCAAATGGGAATCATCTTAGCTCCGCCCCCTAAGTCCTGTCCATGCAAATGTGCTAATAATATGAATGCAGCGCCAACAGAAACAGTGTAAACATCCTATTAAATGTGTGTTTGGTCCAGACAGAAACGCTTGGTCAGTTTTACTGTCATCAAATGTTCAGAAACCTCCACATCACTGATGCTGCGTCTGATTCTGAGATTACATAATAAGTAAAAAATCCTTCCTCGGAGCTCCTGGTTGATTGCGAATCAGCAATTAAATAGTTTTGTGGGGCGCTGAAGAAATACAATCCCCTCTTTATACTCCAGCTCTGCTGTAACTGTCTCAGAACTCTGACTGGACCATATGTGACATCATGTAATTGCTCTTGAAGCGATCAGCGGAGGACGTCGGCCACTCGAGCGCTTACGTGTTGATCAAGTTTTTACTATTTCGGGGGGGAGAGAACAGTTTGTCCTGGCTTCAGAGGTTCTATGGAATGACCCCCTTTCCCCCTGAGTCTCCCTCTCTCCCTCCCCGTCTCTTTCTCCCTATGTCATTCCCCCTCTCTTCATTTTTTTCAGTCCAGAGCAATTAGAGGGGCAAAGTGGGTAAAGAGGAATGTGTGAGCATGCTTTGTGAGGATGGGGAGAGGGAATGCGGGAGAAAAGTGAAAGATAAAGAGAGAGTGAGAGATGGGAGGGAAAAAAGGAGAGGAAGGCCTGTCTTAATTGGCCTGTGTGGCCACGCTGGGCTGTGATGGTGCATCCTTGCCAAACCCTGCCTCAATAGTTGGCCTGGCCTTACATGCATCCCGTGCATTCGGCCAACCACAACTAACTCTAGTGTGCTCTTTGGCAGTTTCCAATGTCAGGCCTGGGAGAGCTGTGCCACCCACATCTATGCGCTGCACTTCAGGAGGCCTCTGATGGGAGGGATGCAAGAGTTCCTTTGGTTCCACCAGTTTCGTTCGGGGTGGCAGTTCTGTGCTGTTTCTATAGTTTACATTAACGTACGTGCAACATTTACATACCACAGGCGGAAGACAATGAGCTCTTTTCGAGCATGTAATTACATCGTTATTTCCCTGTTTTTCAGACAGTAAATGGAGTCTCTAGCTTCTGCCGCTGTGGTATCGCCTCTAATGGCCTTGACGGGCTTTGACCAACGTAACCATCAAACTCAAGAATCGGGGAAACCGGTCCGTGTCCTGGGCCGTTCCTGCTTGATTTATGCCGCGCCAGACTTCCCCCAGTCAGACAGGGAGGCGTTGTGTCGAGCCCCGAGAACCAAAGAGTCCCTGATCTCATTACCAACCTCCAGAGATTCACACCCTTCTCAAGCCTGCAGGGAACAGGCTGCCGGGGTGGGGGGGGGGGGGGGGGGACAGCCGCACCTGTGAGGAGCCCTGACGAATCGCGGCCGTCGAGCCGCTGATGCATTTATCAGCGCAGGATAGGAACTGGAGGGAAAAAAGCTTTCTTAATAATAAATCACAAATGAATATGAATGTTCTTACAATGTATTGGGTGATTTATGAACCCGACTGGCTCCAAGGACACTGGACCGAGACGGACGATCGGTCAGTCAAATCCTCGCTGTGATTCAGAGCTTTTGGTCAAAGCCAGAAAGAGACGTCTGCCTCCCCGCCTGCACCTCTTTGATGCTAAAACAGCACCAGCAGAAGAGTCAGTTAGCTCTGTCGGACCAAGATAACCTCAGCGCCCAAAACGGTTCCATTCTGGGAACAAAGATACAGTAAATCCATCTGGGTGGGTACGCGCACGCACATCAACAATGAAAGGTTGTGCCATTTTCAGAGCGTGCATGTGATAATTTCAGCCATGCCGGTTGCTAAGTTTAGCAGCCCGCTCCAGTAGTTAGCCGGCCGCCGGAGGAGGAGGAGGATGGGATGGACGCACAGATGGGTGTGTCAGCAAAGACGGGTCAGGCTTAACACAGGAAGGATGGAGGAGTTGTGGGCAGCCTGTTTGTCACTCTGCGTTTGGAACCGTGCGCTATCACAGAGGAGGAGAGACATGGCCGGCGGGGGACGGAGGAGAGGAGGAATGAAACAGCTAGTCAGGGTGCAATCAAAGGTCGACTCGTCTCACGCTGGTCTGATTAATAAAATGTTTTTATTGATATTAAAAATGAAAGTACATGAATTGTGCATTTCGGACGTTCTAGCGTGCAGAAGTTAAATCAATAAAATACACACAGGCAGAGTGAGCTACTGACACAGAACATGTTGCCATTGCTCGGCAAGATATTTCTTCATATTCAGCGAGAACAAGTGGTTGTCTTTCACGCCATTCATAAGAACACAAGAGTAGCCTGTTTGACCATTACAATAGTGAATGAATGCAGTCCTAGCAGGAAAATATAGAATAAAATAGAAAATATAACATTACAATAATAATAATAATATTAATAATAATAATAATAATAATTGCACTGCCTGCTTTGTTGCACAACTGAAGTAGAATATAATTATCGAAAGGACGCAGCCTTAATAATTGAGATCTCTCTTACAGAAAGAAGATATGATGCACTGACTTGACTCTCCGCCACAGCAGGGCAGCTATCCATCACGCCGCCATTTCATGGGCAACGCATGACTCAGTACAGGAGGAGACTACACTGTGGCACAGGATTACCTTGTTTCTGACATGGGCTTCAGTGGTGTGTCACAGAGAGCTGCATCACTGTGGCCGGCCAGGTGCCGATAACAGCCCGGGAGGGGGACAATTCTACTACCAAACGATCACGCGCACTCAGCACTTCTCCTTCAGAGGGATTGTTTTTACGTGTTGTCGTTTTTGATTTTCTTTTTTTTTTTCCTGAGTGCTTGAGAAATGGTTCAGCTTGATAGCCCTTCATCAAATGCATAATGGATGAATGATTAGAAGAGTGTCGAGGGGGGGACAGCAAGGATGAGCATCTCGCCATGCAAAGAAAACAGGATGTTGATGCATAGGATGAAGGACACTGTCTAGACAGACAGACAGACAGACAGACAGACAGACAGACAGACAGACAGACAGACAGTGCCCTTCGATGGTGGCCACATCACTACCTTTAACGTTTAAGGCATCAACACACACACACTCCTCGTCACACACGAGCTAAAACCCTGCAGCTAACCAGGCATCTCTGTCCTCACGAGCCCAAAACCCAACACGTGACATCATCAGTGGCACTGGCACGTAGGAAAAACGCTCCTCAGGAGGCATCAGGAACAGGTAGAAAGACATGATTTAATGAAGGACTGCCACCACCACCCCCCCACCCCGCCCCCCCCGCCCCGCCATCAATACTAAAGTGGCTTTAAAAAAAAAAAAATTGAAAACCTAGTGGATACGAGTACAATCAACGTTGAACAGCTAGAGTTTCAATAATAAAGTCACGCGTCGATGTTTTTCCTCCTCACAGCTGACCCTGACAGAACGTCCATGCAGACCAATGCGCGCAGAGTATGTGCCTATTTCTGTGGCATGACATGCCTAAACAATCCTGGATATGCTGCTATTCAACTATTAATTTAAAGTAACTATGGCAGACAAAAAAAAAGGGAAATAAAGACATTTTTTGGTACAAAGCATCTACAAAAAAAGCCTTACAACTCCAATTGGAATACAGAGATCATACAAAATAAAACCGTCAGTTGAGCATCAGTGCTACGTATATTATTTGGACCAATTTTTCAAATATATTTTATAACAAAATAAATAATGCCTTTATACAGTGCCCTTATTTGTATTTCAACAAACAAACAAAAAAGCTTGGCGGCTCATTACGCAAGATACAGCTCAGACTAAAGGAAAATAACACACGTCCCTGGAAACTAATTATATATCTATACATACATACATATATAGATATATATATATATATCTACATATGTATATATACATTTATATAATACATATACATACATACATATATATTCAAGTATTTGTTTTCAGGCAAAAGCATGTGAAAACTACTGATATACAATAAAATAAAATGTTAGTCGGCATTATTGCTGTTTTTTTCCCTTTGACTTGATATTTTGTGCCTTTCTTTAAAACTGTAAAATAACATCATACCAATAAACCACGGAAACACAAAAAGCCGAAAAACGTGGAAAAACAGGAATGTCACGGTACCAGAAACTGATGGGCTTTTCCTCTCACTTTTGTTGTTGTTGTTGTTGTTGTTGTTTTGTTCATTGAGACACTGATATGAAAAAAGAAAACAGAATAAAGACAAAAAAATAGAATCATCGTTATCCCACTTGCTCTTTGTCCATGCCATGTTACATCCTGTCAGAGCAAATCTGCAAAGCCATGGCAAACAGGAAGTCCTGTCCCAGAACTGTAGTATCGTCCAATCCAGACAGCCCACTGTGTCCCACCGGCGTCCCCGCACTGCTCCCTGTGTCTCGCAGCCTCAGAAGGACAGGATGAATGGGGACTGGGTCTCGGGCCCCCCTGGCCGTTTGAACCAGCGAGCTAGTAATGAGCAGCCGCTAGCTCTCGCTGTGAGCTTCGATGCCAACGCAGCCTGCATCTTTCTCCAGTGACACTCCCCCTTGATATTGCCACTGCCGGAGCTCCCCCATATCCTTTATTTTCCATTCTTTTAAAGTCACACTTTCCATAAAACGGAAAGTTTTAATATTCAAAGGAAAAGAAACGTGCTTTTCAACCTCTTCTTTGAGTCCATTCTCAAAGCTAGCACCATGACATTTTTTTAAGCTACACGTTCATTGTTCATAAAAAAATAGTGCCATTTTTTTTTCTTTACTTTGACGTAATCCGTGGCAATGTGCAATTTTTGCAGACTCTTTTCTGCCTTTTTGTTTGTGATCAAAAGGTGCTGGAACAGGAATCTAATTTTACAAAATAATTCCTTACAGTGTGGAAGTCCCTTTATAGGTAGAGGTGCAAACTAATACGAAGAAGAACTAGCGAGAGGATTTTCTCTTCTTTTTTCTTTTTGCCTCAAGAAAAAAAAAATGACGTGGAATGGATTCTTTCATGCAAGCCGCTCTTCACTTTCAGATGTCTTCCCACAACAGCCAAAAAAAAAAAACCGAGCAAAAAAAAAAACATTCGCAGAGCTGCGTATCCTCTTGCAAGCTACCGATCTCTTTCATCTTCTTTCCTCCTTTCCCGTTTCTTTTTCGTCTAAGGGTCCACCTGAATTGCATTCAGCCAAATTGTTAACTTTGTGTTCATCGTTTGCTTTTGTGCCTTTTGTGTCGGTGATTGAAAGAGAGAGAAAAGAGTTGAGACGGGAAGAATGTGATGGCATGTTTGTGTCCTGGACGAGTATGGGTGGGTTGAGTCCGGGGGGGGGGTGAGGGAGCGTAAGAAAAAGGGCCAAGGGGTCAGGAAGTAGTGGATGAGAGCGGAGTGGGGTGGGGGAGACTGGTGGGCTCGGACAGTGCAGGGGAGGTCAAAGAGGACTGCCACAGAAATGACGTCAGAGACAAAGCTATAATCCCCTAGTCTTTTTTTTTTCTCCATCCAAACTCTTGTCTGTGCAAAGGGCTGGCAGCGGGCTCATTTGTGGTTGATGTAGCTGTCCGTGGTGAGCAAAACAGGGGGCAGTTTGCTGGGCAGGCTGATCAGGGGCCTGTGGAAGACGGTCTGCTCCTGCGCTTTGATCTTCTCCGCTTGCCTTCTGAACTTTTTGGCCCTCAGAATGGCGGGGACACCCCTCCGGAGCCGCTGGGCCGCCTTCCTCTGCCACACCTCGTATTTGGAATGCTTCACGGTCACATGCTGCTTCCTCGGGACTTCCTATTGTGGTGTGCAGGCGAAAGCAGAGTGGGGAAAAAAGGGAAAAGAGGGAGTCAGTTCATGCCAAGTGATAAGGCCTCTTTGCAAGTGCGTATTAATGGAGGAAAGCCTGGTTTATTTTGAGGGAAAACAACGAGTCATTGTTGAGCCAATCAAATGGAAATCAAGTGTCATTCTTATAGCTGTGAAAGTCAAAACAGGCTCGCCTCGCCTCAGACTTGCCCTTGTTTTGGCTTCCTTGCCTGAAAGAAGCTGTCAACAAGTGGCCAGTCCAGCCTTTTTCTTTTACAGACTATCAGAGAGTCAACACGGTTAGCGCGCTAGACCTCCGCCTGGCTGCAGTGACACGCACGGTACCCACGCTACCAACGAATCTCCTCTAAACAGTGTTTAGGTGATGTGCTGAGCACCAGGATTGAGACAAAGTGGGAGTGGTAGCAGCAAAGCTAGAATTTATGCGCAAGCAGCCACTGATCCATCTGAATGGCTTGTTTTGGCCCTGCCACTTGAGGGGTGTTTATCCCCCTTCATTCACTCCAGGCCCTCTCAATAGCTTAAGAACAGCTGGCCCTTAGAGTGGCTGTACCCATCAGATCTCTCTGTTCCAGACCAACATGGAACATGTCCCAACTAATTCCCTAACAGCCCCTCTTTTCTGCGCTTCAGACAGAAGCCACATTATTCACTGTATGTATTTAGCTCTGCTGTTTACATCGATCTCGGATCAGCCGCCTGCGTTTCCTCGCAGAGCGCGGACAGCTAAGGCACCTTTCTGGAAGGCATGTTCTGGAACGCAGCTAGACGGGGATCTTGTGAACACATCGAAAAGCTTCCCCACGAGCGTTTTCATACGCTCCTGAGGAGCTCTGTCGGACGGGTCAAGTGTTTTTTAGGAGCGAAATGCGTGCCAGTTTCAGAAGGTTTGCTGTTCCGTGACTAATAATCACACAGTCAGAACACACTGTTGCGGACCAGCAGTCTTCCACCATCTCATGGCCTCGCTCGCACACACACCTACACACACACACACAGCCTGAGAGCATGACTCTGCCTTTCCCTGAATGTTATGTGCCGCGACTGTCTTGATGTTTTCCACGGCGGTCAGCACTTCTGCCCGAAAGGTGACTGTTTACCAACGGTTGCTAACAAGTCAAACCCGTCCCTGCGTGCATTTCACACTCGACTCAGCATCGGGGGCATGGGGGCGAGGCTCAAACACTGACGATATGAGAGATGGCCGGACAGATAGGCGGCGTCTGGGCCCTTTTCCATACTGGCGGGCTGTACGGGACGTACCTGTTTCACCGCGGGCATCACGGGGATGACCTGCAGGGAGGTGGCCGACACGTCCCTTTCAGACTTGGCGGGTTTGGCACAGTACTGCTCCATCAGTTTGAGGTCACAGCTACGGAAACAACACTCCTCTACGATCCCACGGTTCTGGGTGCGCCGGCTGCTGCCCCTGCTGGTTGGCCTACCTGGGGAACAGCACAACAAGGGGGTTGAGGAACGGCAAAGGTCTGACATCACCGCCCGGCATTAGTAATGAATCTAGGTTGTTTTCACGGGATTAGTTGGACAATCACAGGAGTCGGCAGAACAAAGAGGATAAGAGAAATCTATGACCAACTGCAACAAATCTTTTTGTTTGGAGAGGATAATCTGATTACTGCTATCTGGGAGTCCTTTAATGTGTGAATACACAAGTAAACACCCTGCCGCAGACACCAAAGGAGGATAGACGGAGCGTTCACCTTTGCATGAACAGATACATAAAATGTAGGGTCTCCGTTGACCTTGTAATTTGTCAAGTCAGCAGAGGTGGAGAGAATGATGAGAGGGGGAGTAGGAGAGAGGGAGACATGTGGAAAAGGAGAGAAAGGGGGTCTGGGCAGAGAGGGTGTGTGACGGGAGCAAAACAAAGGGAAGACACAGTAAAAAGGTGCAGGACAAAGAGGCAGAGCGTGTGGAGGTTTGGCGGTCGTGGCCGATAAAAAGCTCGTTTGAAGTCTTTAGGGGAAGCCCAGGGGAGGGGGAGGCCGATTCGATTTCAGGACGAGGAATCTGAGAAAGGAATGATGAGGCGGGAGGAGGAGGTGTCCCAAATTTCACAGTGACCTTTCTTGTTAGAAAGATTCCCACTAAGAAAGATAGCAGCATAAAAAGATTCTGTGACTTCCGGGACAGTCTGGAAAGTGAGAGAATAGAAACTGGGGGGGGGGGGGGCACACACTGCTGTTTTTCTCCGTGTGTGACAGGTGACATCGTGAGTCTGCACGGACGCGACCTTATCCGTGGAAGGGTTAGCAGCAGCCAGCATTCCCATTATGGCAATGTATGATGGGAGCCATCATTAGCATGGAGGTTAAAGATCCATTCTCTTAACCTGACATTTAACCCTCCCACACACACATGCACAACACCCCCCTCCCCCCACCACCATCTAACCCTCCCTCCTAACTCATCAATGTGGATGCCCGGCCTGGGAATACTGCTGCTGAGGTGACTGGAATGCCTCTTGGGGTGCTATTACTTTACTGGTAAACAAGCGGCCCATTGTGTCGGGATGAGTCGTGTGTGCCTTCACGGCTCACCGGCCTTTCATATGCAATGAGAGGTAGGAGCTTTGGGCTGAACTGGCACACTCAGCAGAGCAGCCGGGACCGGTTCTTCAGACACGCAGCTGGACAGAAGTGTGTGCATGAATGTGTGTGTGCGCGCGTGAGCGCGCGTGTGAATGCGTGAGAAAGGAAAACAGCAAGCACGCATTCCACACAGCCGCAGACGGAGCGACAGCTTCAGCTATCCAAACAGATGTGTGCGCGAACGAACAACAGGCAGGCGGACGCGGAGCGCGCAACGACGCTGAGGTGGAAGGAAAAAAAAGAGAGAAGGACGAAGTGGGGGACCTACTGAAATAGAAGCCCCTGTCCTCGCAGACGAACTGCAGCGCGTCCACCAGCTCACCCCCACACAGCGTCTCTATCGAGGTTACTTCCACAACGTAGAGCGTCAGAGCCAGCGCAAAGAGCAGCGCGTGGCTGGACGAGGACATCTTTTTGACCTGCAGCACAAAACAGAACAAAAACAAAGAAGCAAATTCAACAAACGAAATAAAACATCGGGCCAGCAAATGAAACAGAAAATCAGGACCAGGATTGAATCAATGATTATGACGCAAACAATTTTTTTTTTTGTGTGAAGAAAACAGCTAAATGACAGCCAGATGTTGCCTCTGCAAGAATGCGCTTTTACGCGTTCGCGATCGCTGTTTCCAGTGTTCCAGCTCCTGCGCGGTTCTGTACTGGCCCACTAACTTGCAAAGAAAAGATAATTCCGCGTAAAACAAGTGATGTAATGCGGGAGAGACAGCAGCAAATCAAACGTCGTTTCTCACCTATGAGAACTGCTTATTCTGGAGAAAGAAAGTAGCCGGTGAGCTATATGTGGCCTTCTGCCTATTACACAACTCCAGAAGTTGCAAGACCGGCTGCTCGATAGTTAACTATCTGAAACGCTAGACTCAGCATATATTTTCCCCTTGCTCACCCTGCGATGAGCTCACTGACCCTCAGGCCTACAGCCCCCTGTCGCCGACAACATGACCTGCTGTTAGACCCGAGTTCAGGGAACGGCGCGCCATCCAGTTGGCAGAAGACTGGAGACAAAAGCGCACATCTAAACCAGGCTTCCCCTCTTAAATCCGCTAACTTGTTGCACAAACATGTCGCAGCTTCACCCGCTCTCAGTGTCACGCACGCGCCTTCAACTGGCTGTTACCTGCAAACCAGGAGCCGTCCGGTTCCTCGTATTGAACACAAAAAATGGTGGGAAACATGCGTAATCGTGCGTGTGCGCTGTCCAAGTACAACAAAGCATCCGTCCTTTGTTGTGCTGTGCGGGTTTTTCAGAGACGCGCACAGCACAACAGAGTCTGCAACTGCTTCTCTGCCCTTTGGTTACCTTCATTATGCTGATCTCCGTTCTCCGGCAGGTGTGGCAAAACGAAGGGGCTGCGTTTCTGTGCTGGGTCTCCATGTCAGCTGGCAGTAGTCACAACGATGGGGGGTGAGATTTGGTCGGAGGGGTTGCAGGTAAGTTAGTTTCCCAGTTGATGCGGCTACAGAGATGATGTATGAGAGGCTGTCCCAAACCAGGCGACAGGCAAAACTTCTGATGGAGAAGTGTTTTATACCGAAACACGCCCCTTAGACCCACCCCTTCGCTCCTCCTTCGTGACTGGTAAAAAAAAGAAAAGAAAACTGGACCAAAAACGTTTTATGGAAAAGTGCTTAACGGGAGAGAGAGAGAGGGGGGGATATGGAACAATTCCATAGGCATTTTCCACGTTTACGCACTGTAACCTACAATCACAATGTTTACACAGGGGACGCAGACTGACCAAGAATAGACGTAATTCCTCAGACTCCAAGAAAAATGTCAGTGTCTCCGCCCTGCTGTAATTAGGATTAACATCCAGAGTTGAAACGCTGCGGCAGAGGTCCCCGGATCGCTCCGGTGCTGATGTTAGTCACCGGGGTCACATTTGCCTGGCAGCCGAGGGATGGCTGCTTACTTCAACTCTCAGCCAGCACTGACAGGAGGTGGAGGTGGTGGTGGAGGTGGTGGTGGTGGTGGGGAGGAAGACTGACCGCTGCAGAAGGTGCGAGGCTCTTTTTCCTGACAAAGAGTGTCAACTCACAAAATGACAAAACTAAGAAAGTGGAAGAGCACAACACGAAATGCCATTCTAAACTCATATGCAGAAATGGAGATTTACATGAAATCCGATGTTTATTTAAAACTATAAGCGGGTGTCTTTACAAAAGGTAAAACTGTGTTCGTCTTCAGACCTACACTGACACCTAGCGGTGAAAGAGGCTAACCTTTATTTGTTTGTCTCAGCAGGACGCTGGTCCTCTCACCTGGGGACAAGGACAGACCTTCACAAACGCGCCTATTTGGTTTGTTAACTGCTATGAAAAAGCAGAGTTTATTTATTTTTATTTTTATTTTTCTGGATTCTCGTGTGGACGACAAAAAGCGTTCCATCATTTAATTAAAAATTGGAATTTTTTAAGAATTGAAGTGATTTTTTTCCCCCAGAACAATAAAGTAGCAAATACAGTTCAGGGAAAGAGCAGGGAAAGAGCTAATGATGGAAATAGATTTAATTCTTTTGAACCTTCAGGGTTTCATGGCGTGTTGCTTTAGTGGAGTGCGCCCTCTGGTGGTAGTCTGAGGTAACATCAAATCAGCCAGACCCAGTTCATCTATCAGTATAACTGATAAAAGATAAACTGTTTAAAATAATGTAGGCATCACAATTGTTGCCATCCATCTGTTTATCAGATTGTTTTATTCAACAGTACATTCTTACAGAGAAAATGAAATTAATTGTAAATTTACAATTCATGCTGCAAAAAATCATATATCATATAATTAAAATCCTATAACATTATATTCATCAACAATTACTCTTTTCATTGATTTTGGTTCAGATGTGGACAAAACGAACAAACAAACAAAAAACAGTCAGATAAACTGCATCGGAACCAAACCTCCGATCTAAATGAGTGTTCAATCTTTGGAAAGGGTGCACTGCAGCACTGCAAATATTCCTATTTTACCTGCCTGAAACAACCAGAGTGCCACACAAGCAACAACTGATGAGAAGCGGCGCCAGAAGTGGAGATACAGCACAGAAAGCTGAACATATATGAGTGTCGTCACAAGCGGCAGAGCAACGGAGGGAGGAGGCGCACGGTGTCGGCCATCAGGACAGAACACTGAGGGCGTCTGCCAGCATCTTTAGCTCATCCTTCACACACTCCAGGCCTCCCTGGATCTTCAGGGGGTTGTCCAGCACCTGGATGCTGGTGGTGTAAGGATCAAACCGAACCGAGAAGGGACGTTTGATACCGGCCACGTACCTCCTTAGGAAAGATGCAGGCAGAGGTCAGACATATAAACACATAAAACATAAAAAGAGGACGAAGATGCCAGAAGTCTGGTGCTAAGTTCTATTTTCCAGCCACTGTGCTGGGTTTGTCTGGAGACTAAATACTGTAAAAACACTCACTGAAGCTGCTTCTGCAGGACTGCATTTGATGTGTTTGCCAAATAAAAGTTGCTGCCTTTGACTTTGGTATGAAAGCTGCATCAGTAGCAGCCCTCTCTGTCCGGCAGCTCTCTGAATTATTCTCACGTAACCCATCATCCCTCTGTTTTTTGGCATCTATGTTTTCCACGCGAGGGTCAGTACCTGAACTTCTCTTTAGCATCTGCAAAGCTCTCGGAGATGAAGTAGACCGGCTGGTACGTTTGGTCCTGATACGGCTGCACGGCCGCGGCATCGGGGTCAAACTCTCGCACCTCGGGTTCATCAGAGAGCGAGTGCTGCCGTTCGAGTGACAGGATGGAGCGTTAGCGCAGCGCCGAGGCGACAGGTTCAAGGGGATCAAACACGGACTCACCACCAGCTCTCCGTAAGAGGAGAGTAACCCTGCACCGTAAGCCTTCACCTCGCCGTTCTGTTTACACAGGCCGTACTCCACGGTGAACCAGTACAGCTGACAGGAAGACACACAGACCAGTATTATTACATGAAACCGGGGTTTTTGTTTTTTCCCCCAGGATTTGGACTATTTCTGTATTTTGCTTTACTGAAAACTGTTGATTCCAATAAAAGTGACAGTCTTTAAAACATGTGGCCCAAATTTAAGGAAAATAATATCATTTTATTCTGTATAATAACCTTACTGACAGCACTTAAAATTAAAATATAACATTAAAGCAGGTCTACATCAATGGCCTTTAATTTTTTTTTAAAATCAGCTACTCAGTTACAACTATAATAACAAGAATAGCAATAATAATACATCTCTGCAACTGAATTATTCCCATATTAAGTCCCGTTACTGCACCAGTGCTGCTGTTGGAACTCACAGTGGACAGTTTTTCAATGTCTTCATCAGAGGCACCGAGTGATGCGAGTCCGAGGCTCTGTGGTAGATGAATCCATGCAGAGTTATCAAAGGAAAATAACTGAGCCTGAGGGAACATATTGCTCTGCATCCTCCCCTCACCTGGGAAAACTGGGCAAAGGTGCTGTCGGCCAGCATGGGGACGTGACCCAGCAGCTCGTGGACGCAGTCGCTAAGGACAAATAGAATTGTCCTCTTTAATTCTGTGCTTTTGACCTTCACGTGCACTGTCAGCACATTTATTATTACAAGGAATCGGGGTTGTACTCACGGCTCTGGGGAGTGCATGGGGGAGGACGCGTGTCGGATGTACTGGGTGCACTGGAACACTCGGAATGCCAAACTGGCCAGGAAATCTCTGGCTGAGAGTAGACCTGCTACTGGACGGAGTATGAACCCTGTATGCTCTGTGTGTGTGTGTGTGTGGGGGGGGGGGGGGGGGGGGGGGGGGGGGGGGGGGTTAGTGAGAGATCAACATAGAATAAATAATTGCTATCCCTATTGGCATTTGAAGCATTTCATGATTGTCGTTACCTTTCAAGAAGCATGACACATCCTCCAGCTGTGGAATATTGTCCGGACTGTACCCACAATGCTTTTCCAGCAGCCGGAAGGCCTCAAGGTGTTCGCTGCAGGCGTGGGTAGCGTACAAGTCCCTCAGAGTCAAGTAGACTTCCCGCCTGTGTGACAAAACCACTGTAAATATATTCAAACAACTAAACTGCCATGTCACTGCCCTTTCTCTCCACACATCAGTGCAAATGCCATTTAAATGACTTTTTCCAAACGCATTCACAAATTATATTGTGCATTTTTACATTGTTCAGATGGCTTTGACCACCAGCGATGCTTAAATCTTTGTCATTTTGGGCCAATTAGAAGTGGGAAAGAGAGGTTGAGCACAGCTGCGGTGCCTTCGCCTGTGGCTAATGGTGCGAAATAAAAGGTAAGGGCGGACGTTGTAGCACTGAAACAGACGGATGGTCGGGCTGATATCTTCATGCCTGATGGGTAAATGCAGATTTCAGAGCCGCCCTCGGGTTGACTGCGTTTCTCACCATGTTCCGATCTCCTCTTCTGTGTACTCCACTCTGGGAATCGGCTCCCCGCTGAGCACAGAGATCAGATATCAGGACGGATGCGTTTATCTGTGTTTTGGGTCTGTTTCTACCGACAGCAACGGTCTTACTTTCTGTATCTGAAGGCGATGTCTCCGATCATTTTCCTCCTCTGCCTGTAAGCCGCGTCCGTGTAGCCCTGTTCAGATTCAGGATGTCACACTCTGATTACATTCTCTGTCATGGTGCATACTGGTCATACGCACGACAAAAACCATCCCAGAAATGAGGGCTGGTTTCCATCATTCGCTGCTAGAAAACCCATTACTTACAGGATGGTCCTGATCCAGATCTGGATCAAATTTTGTGACCAGATGATGACATTTGTCTAAATCAGCTATTTTCTTTGGGAACCAGTGAACTAGAAAGAGAGCAAATGGACGCGTCAGTGCAGTTTTGGTTCTTCTTCTGCGCACTTTGACGCGCTCCAGATGTGTTTGTCAAAGCGGGGGACGCGCTTACATTTGACTTCTTTGGTGGTTTTTACGTCCTCCGCGTTCCTCTTGAGGGAGCCGATGAGGGTGCTGACGTCTGACAGGTGCAACTCGCAGCGGACGAAGTACTCCAGGCCCTCCAGGCTGTCCTTCAGCTTCGGGCATGGACGCGTCTCCAGATGATGAATTTTTGCTTCAAATGTCTAAAACAAAAAAAAAAAAATAATAATCTAAAGTCTAAAACCAAATTAAATATCTGTTGAAGTTGGACCACGGTGGTATTTTTCAGAATCTGAAGATTATGAAAATGCTATAAATGAAAATAAAATAAACGATTAAGAACCGGAGGTCGAACTGCTGGATCTTATTTTCTTCGCACAAACAGATAATGACAGTCGAGAATCGTACCTCGAAGACTTTGAGAGTGCGGGACAACGCGGGTGTTTTGGTGTTCCTCAAAGTGAAGAAAATGTTGAGAAGAGCTCTCCCGTCGTCCTCCTCAAACACGATCTGCTCACTGGCCTCCGCCGCCTCCGCCGCTGCGGCCGCCGCTTCCCTCTCTTTGCGCGCGTCCTCGATCAAGCTTTGACGGCGGCCAAGGAATCGCTGAGACTGTTAAAATTGGAGAATGACCGACTGTGACCTTACTGACTTTATTTAAAGACAATGCCAGTACACAGACACAGAGGCAGTTTCGAATCGATGCGTTTTCATTAAATGCGCACAAAGGAAACAGCGCATAGAAAACAAACATGCGGCAAACTCCCTTAAGACACACTTGTGGCTAATTTAAGCATTTATTCTGTGTCCGTCTGGTTATCATTCAATACGAAACTTGTAATTTTAACCTGCCAAATCTTTCCGTGCGCCACACCAGCAGCTCTCTGGGCAACGCTCGGGAAATTCTCTCCAAACCTGATTCTAAACTGACCGTGACTGAGTCCGATCTCTCCAGCTCGGACGGAGCTCTGCGGATGCTCTTTGTGGAGGACGTGGAGCCGCTGGACTGGGGCATCTCGATGTCTTCTGGGGTGCCTTTGTGAGAGGAGTCACGGAGGAGTCTCTGGTCTCTACTGTGTCCGTGCGGCGCGCAAGGCGCTTTTCTTGTCTCCCCGCACAGGTTTGCTCTTTTTATGGGGTCATTTGTTTGCAGGTTCTGACGTCACGCACGCTAATCTCGCTCTTATCAATCAATGCTTCGAATCAGACACATCCTGAGTTGACCGTGTATCTATAAATGACCTTTTACGCACGCAGACACGTAAAAGGCGAAGTTGCGTTGGACGCACTTGTCATATTCAACTTAAGGTTTAATCCGAGGTTTGTCCTCGGGGTTTACACAAAGGTTAGATCGGGGGAAAAGTCATCTGTGCAAAATTAAGTCCCTTTATCAGTTCACTCGCATCCCCACAGCTCTTTATAGCATTAACAGCGAAAGAAAAAAAGCGCACGCACCTGAAAAGGAACGAGAGAAGAGCGCGTTGTTTTCCTGGCGGGGTCTCTCTCTTATCCCATTTAACAACCACATCAAGTGAATCTGTGTGGATTTGGTCCCTGACCGCGCTGGTTAACGTGATTGTGAAGTGATGTACTGTGACCCGGGGCGAGCAGAGGTAAACGGATTATCAATGCACCTCTGGTCACATGCTGCCACAGCCGCAACCTCGCAAAGGTGCAGAGGAGGCAAATGGAACCCATTGTGACTCTCTCCCCGAACCTGGGCGCTCAGGCTGGAAATGTTAAAGAGCACTGATGTAGCCCTGGGCACCGACAGCGGCTGCCTCGTCCTTTATTGAGGGACAACAGAGGGTGAATGCGGAGAAAGAATGATAAAGCAAACAGACAATGCCACATCTCCACCTTGTGTCCGCCTGATTTCTGCATGGAAACCCAGTAAAGAAGCAAAGGATCTTAAGAAATGAAGCCTTTTCTTTTAGGTGACCTATTTTTAAGTGGGATGTGAGATTGAGCGGGCGGAACTTTGGCATTTATCAGTCTGAAATAAGGAATAAAGGAAAAATTACTTATTGACCTTTTTTTTGCTAGTGCCTGAACACCAGATGGAAGCTTGACATTTAAAACAATTATCAATTTTATGGTCTGTTCGATCCATGCTGTGCAAGTGCCGATCAGATAAGGATAAATTGTGGGTTTTTTGATGTGTTAAGACAACCAAGTTGGGCTGAAAGAGCATGAAATGATCTGCCTTTTGAAACCTGTTCTTGTGGATGGGGGAAGGACCTGAGCAGGAGTGAGTCAGCACTACGTTGAGCCTGGATGGAGACAAGCCAGTGCCGCCGCTCCTCTTCCACCCAAACGTCTGTTTCCCTGCTTGATCAAGATCGCGGCCGATAACGACTGAAGTCACCCGAGACAAAGCTTTCCCGCTTCTCCGCCTGTTTTGCTTTCATGGGTTCTCTCAAAATAAAGACATGGGAACAAACATAGCAACACAAATCTGATTCAAATCCCAAAATAAGAGCTAATATTCTTCTAATTAGAGGTGTTGCATCCTCATCAGGGTCACAGAGGGTGTTGGGGTCTATCCCAGAAACCACTGAGAGAGGTCAGAGGTCACACACACACACACACACACACACACACCCAAACATCATTGTCTCAGTGTAACAACATCTCCACTGTGAAAGGCCTGAGGTGGAGCTGAACCCTACACTAACTTTGTGGCCCTTATGTAAATATTACATTAAGTTTTCTTGAATCGACGGCCGTAAATGCCCCTTAAACATGGAAATAACTTGAATGGAGCGTTTTTTCCAGTTCAGCAGACCAATGTCCTCTCCCACTGGACCCTGGCCTGATTGTCACGAGCCACCAGACCTCCACTAAAGCTCGTAGCAGGTATCCGAGCTAGCCGAGCTGGAGGTGATGCCTCTCTGTCACTCATCCTTCTGTGTTTATTTGATTCCACCTTCTCCTCTGGATGACATCACACTGATAATTATAACAATTATGTATGGATTCAGTGGCAGCATTGTGGCATTGTGAGTGTCTGCTTGTTCCCGCATAATTGTTGGGACGTTGGACGGGCTAATTACAACTATAGCGAGACCAGCTGGGCTATTATTCGCCATCCTCCATGTTTTTTTTTCTCTCCCCCTGGCTGGTCAACAATGCCGGACACCTTTGTGGGAATCATTTGACTCATCTGGGTGATGATGAGAAGAGGAAACGCAAAATAAATTCACCATTTGTCATAGCATTGTTGGGTAAACACCCCCACGGTACATCAGCTCGCTGCTGTAGAAAACTGTTGTGGTGTGATAAAATTCAGTTCTTTCTTGTTTTTTTTTTAAATTTTTGGACACATTTTCTATAACTGTCCCTTCTTTTCTTGTTCAGCGTGTGTATCTGTCTATTCTTATGTGGTATCTCACCATTTTGCCTCACCTGTATTTGAGAGCGGACTCCACAATCCCAGCACTGAAATATTTGCATTTTCATATTTTTCTTCTAATTCTCAGACTTTTTCAGGCTGTTTAACCTTTGTGTGATTTAATAAAAGACTGAAATTCTCAGGTACATCTGATGATATATTTTCCTTTCAGCCCATAGAAACCAAAAATGTAACAGGCCTCTAGTTTAATCTAGAATATCATTCTGTCGCCGTCGCTGCAGAACGATAATCTGGGCGCTGTCTCAAACATGTGTGGCGGGAAATGTGACAAGAAGCACCTTAAAGTTGTCAGAAGCAGCACAACTTAATTATTGCAGGAGCGTTGGACCCACATAAATCTGTATTTGCGTGCAGAGCACCTGTGGCTGTGATGACTGCCGTTGTTTTGGTGTCAGCTCTAACGACTCATCACGCCGAGCCAGAGCGCCCCTCCGCCGCCTCCATCTACATGCGTAATTTGACGCGCGCGGCACAAAGTGGGTTGGTGGGATTGATGCTCAATGGTCCGTGCAGACACCCACGGCCGTGCTGTCGCCCTGGACCAGGCCTGAAGAGATCCCGTCCATAAAGAAGCCGCTTTTTTTAAACCATCATGTTTCCTGTCCTGTCTGCTGCTTCTTTTAATGTCACATCCTCGTCCCGATGAGGTCCGGATGCATCCATCCATCTGCTGTGAGCGTCCCGTTTGCAGCTGAGGGTAAATTCGCCAGTTATTTGTTCATCATCGATGAACCCATCGATCATTTGAAGTGGTCTGAGTCCCGCTAACAGAATTATTACAAATAAACGTATTTCTCTCAAAAGAATCCTGTATTCAGTCAGGATCTGCTCTGAGACGAATCTTGAGTTTAAAACAGCGTTTGTGACGTTCAAGTCCCCCCCTCACGAAGGGGTCAAGGAGGTAGCGTGATGCTGTGACCTCGACCATTACGCCCTGCAGCAGTAGCGCACGGCAGCGTGGCTGGAAGACTACTGATTGAATTTACCTTTCCTTAATGGGCCCCTGTCGTCCAGTGGCCCGGAGGCCCCTGGAGGCCCAACCGCACCTAAGTCTTCCTCCTTCATCTGGTCCGGAACATCCGTACGGGTGCAAAAATCGATGTGTTCAAGATTTATACAAAACAATCTGGACATATTGAGCGTTTAGCACCTATTTATGTGGTTCTTGCTGCGGTTTGAGACACTTTTAGGCTGGACTCGATGTCGACACGACGCTGTAAAGTTACAGAGAGGACGATTCCACTAATCCCTAATGCTCAAGACTGAATATAATAATATTTATAGAGAAGGAAAAGCAACAGGATTATATTATTGACTTCCATTATCTGGATTTTCTCCACTATATTTCCAGCTTGTCAGTTTCGAGTCCGTTCTTGGAGGCGTTGGGGCGACCTGGGGGACCAGTTTAGATGTTTCCTCAGCGCAGGTGTGTTGGTAGACGATACCTGGCCCCCATGACAGCGATAAAGTCCTTAATTGTCAGAGTTGGCCCCGTTGTCAGATGCGTGAGGCCCAGATTGCAGAGTAAAGGAGACAGCAGAGGACGATAGACAGAGAACAGAGGACGAGACGTCCCCATTGAAAATTGCTTATTGGTGCAAATAAAAAGCAAATTGGACGCAAATCGCATATAAAAGGCTGAGCCCAACGAGGCCGCCCTGGCTGGGATTGATGGCTTATGGAATTTGTTGCAGACATAATTCCCTCTGACGCACGCCGCGCACGAGACGTCGTGGCTCTGTTTCTCACCCCCCCGACGACCCCCCACCCTCTGAATAATGACTGCAGCTGTGTCGATGTGGCTCAGCGTTTGTGTGTGTGTGTGTTTGTCCGGGTGTCTGATTTTGATGGCGTTTTACAGTCGGTGTGTCCGTGCGCGTGTGTCTGATTACCGTGCACAGACAGGCCATTACCCGGGCGTCAGGAGGAGAGGGTCTTAATAGGCCACGGTGGATGCAGAGGCAGGAGGCCGCGTAAACACCGCCCCGTCCATCTGACCACATCAATACCGCCACCTGGGAGTTCGGCCACTTCAGTCACAAAACCAATCCCCCCATGAGGGATGAAATTGTCCTGTGTGGACACCACGGCCGCTTGGTCAATCAGCCGCTCGGGCCTTCCTGCGACAGCCGCTCAAACCCGCCGTTGATTCTTTCCTTCTCGTTATGGTGCATTTCTGAAAGTGAGACGAGACGGGAAACCCGGAGGCGACAGGAGCGTGCGAGAGATCACAGGAGCGCCGACCTTTACAGCTGCGTTCTGTTGAATGTGTGGGGGACAGGTGAGATGTCCCGCGGTGCATTTATTTGTTTCAAGTCCTCATTCAAAGAATGACTCTCAGTCTGACTCCTGGACACAAAGAGAGGCTCAGATGAGTTAGTTAAAGGCTGAGAAAGCTTAAAAGGAAAGTTGGACGGGTTAGCAGATGTCACTGAGGAGGTGCTGGGACAGACCTGTCCAGGGTGCATTACCGCCTCTCTCCACTGGGGCAGTGACCTCTGTGACCCCAGAACAACGACTGGTTTATCCACATATTAGTCATTTCTTTTCCTTCATTTTACATTTTTACACGAATCTACATTTCTCAGTGTATACATTTTTATTTAAAATAAACATTTAGGCGCAAGTGACTTCAAATCAGCCAGATCGATTTCAGGCAGTGCAGATTAACATCAGGCTGGTGACGTCAGCGACACAGGCGAAGGCAGCAACAGTCGGCCTGAAACAGAAACCCCCCAATGTTGATGGCTCAGAGTTTAGACTGAAACGCTCTCGTCATTCTACTAAACTTTAATTATTAGGTTCCCTCCTTCAGTCTAACAATACTGGGGACAGTGGTGGGAGCCTCTTATTCAGTTCCCCTGTAAGTCTCACCAATAGTTGCCAGTCAGTCAGTACGACTCTTGTGACAGTTAACGCGTCTCTCCGTCTTTGCACTGAGTACATGACAAAGAAGGGGTGGAGCACATGATACAGGCTGCAGAGCGTGGTGAATGATGGGGGGATGCCAGGTTGTGCTAGCTGCAAAAAAAGGCAGGTAGGAACGTCTGTCAGACTGTCAGCGGTCAAACACAGACTCGAGCAGAGCTGCAGGTGCTGCTATTGTCTTTTACCAGGAGCAATTCAGCAGCGTTCCACCAAAAATGACGTGAGTCCTGCAAAAGAAATGTTTCCAATGCTTCGTTTGATCGCACAGAATCCTTTGCTGATCCCGTTTGGATCTTTCTGTAAGAACTGAACCTGCTGGCAAATGTCAGGCTGCGACAGGCCCGTAGCCTGGTGACCACAATTGTACCCTCAGGGCCTGTGGCGCTGTCACTTCCGCTAAAATGTGTACATTACACAGTGGTGGATAACAAACAGAAAGATGGGTAGATTTCAGTGGTTTTAGGTCTTACAGCTAACGGGTTGTTGCTATAAAAAGCACCGAGCTACATTTTACTGACATTATTTACGCATCAGCTTGATGTTCTTTTTGCTCCTCAAGGCTTTGCTGTTTTACTGTAGTCAAACGAAAACACAATTGAGCTGTTTGTAATGATAACTTGTAACAGTTGACCACAGTGGCAGATTTATTACAGTGATGCTGCCTCGTTTCACCAATAATGTGTTGTTTATTCAACATAGAGGGGAAAATCACTTCTTTTACTCTCTTACACATGTTATCATTGCATTACAGTATGAGTTATCATATTGTTTTGCATGTTTTAAAAGCCACATTTCACCCCTGTAATCAGCTTAAATGTTTTAAGCAACAAATAAACGTTGTCGCTTATTACACACCGACGCCCTCTGGTGGCACAAACGTGACTTGCGATCTGCGGCAAACTCAAGGGTTAATGTAAATCAGTAAGATGATGGATACATTATCCATAAATAATTGACTGTTATATTATTATGTTTTAGTATAATGGTAAATTATTATGTTTTAATTTAAACCATTGTCTATAAATAAATTACGCAGAACCAGAGCGAAGTCCTCCAGGCTGTAAATAGTACTGAGATTTCGGATACCCTTGAAGGCAGCATCGTACAGCTGGCCAATCAGAGGCCGGCATGTGAACCATGTGTGCCGATCGCGCGTGAGGGTCGAAGCGAAAACGCGTGAGCGAGGCGACTAGCTAGATTTCCGCACGGACGGAGGTAAGGTTGTTAAAACATGTGAGCGCGTTTTGTCATTTTGCTTAAATGAAAGCTAATGATACGGGTGGAAAGTCTGAATAGTAAAATCTACTGAAAACACTGTTATAGCGAAAACTAATATAATATAGCTTGCATTAACTACAAGGTAGCGTGTATTAGCGTCGATGCGGCTAGCGGTGCACCAGTAGCATAGCTGGCCCATTCTTGGCGAATCTTATTGATAAAGACAAATTCCAACGCCTTTGCCCAAGCTTGACTCTGTCATCCGGTTTTTTGATATTATTGACGAGACTAGCTCAACGCAATTCTAAAATTTGCATTTAATTACTCGCTAATGTATTGTTCGTTGGCACGTTGGCTCGTAGTATTGGCTGGCTAGTTAGCCCCGGCTAGCTGCTGTCACCGCCCATACTAGTTTTTTGCCCATGTAGGCTTCTTTTCAAAACGACGTTTGCATGCAGATTTATTAATTGTCGTTTTATCACTACCTCTCTGTAACTGTCACATACAGCGACTCCAGTTTACCCTCTTTGAAAATGGGAGGATGCAATCAGTGGATGTCATAATGTAGCTTAGCCGCCGTTAGCTAGTGCGTCATCGGCCTGCGCTTGCTCAATAGCTAAATTGATGTGGATCAATTAGCCCAGCCAGGTCAACTGTCTTTAATTATGGGACTCACGCTTGTTCGTGTGTTTTGGTTTTGTTTTTTTTATTCTTTCAATGAAACATAAACTCTTGATATTTTACATCAGTTGTATATACCGCCCCAGTCTGTTAAGAATTTGAGCGCATTTAAATGAATAACTGAATCTCGATGTCTGTATTTTACAGTAGGAAACTGTCAGCTGGCAATGGAGGCGAGTAAAGGTAAGACAAAATATATGTGTGTTTGTGTGTTTATTCTATGTGTGTTTGTCAACAAGCTCAATGTAGATACTCGGGCTGAAAAAGTTCAGTCTAAAAGGAACATTTGGAATGGAACGAGACTGAGCACAGCCGCTAACACCCTTTACTGTCTCGGCAGCTAAAGGGGAACACGGGGGGCAAAATCCTGGTGGGCAAACAGACATTCCTGTCAGATATCACATTTTGGAAAGGTGAGCTCAACCTCTTGTTATATTGCATCTGTGTTATTTGCTGTTTGCCCTTCGTCCGCAGCATTTAAACCCAACTCCGTTTTGCCTCTCAAAGCATGATACCCAAAGTAGTGAAGCGGCGAGTCCACGCCCTGAAACGGCTGCAGGTGCAGTGTGCCAACATCGAGGCGAAATTCTACGAAGAGGTCCATGAACTGGAGAGGAAATATGCTGCCCTCTATCACCCACTCTTTGAGAAGGTAGTTTCTAAGCGTTCGTCCACCTAATCTGTTATTAACACGTGCCACTTTTTAGCCAGGATAAGGCTGATTTTAGCATTTTCAGTGTTTCATGTTGCTCTTAACTTTCTGCTCGGCTGGCACTAAAGTTTGCACAGGTCTTATCTTGTTTAACAGGTCAGCCTGTAACAACGGGCTGTAACGTCGTGTTTCTAAATTAACACCCCTCTCTGTCCTCTGCACTAAGATGATTTAAATCTCTGTCTGATCTCAAGTCTGAGGGATTATATCTCTGGTGCTAAAATGAAAACTGCATCCACGAGTAGTCAACTGTTCCATTGTCAGTCGAGGCTATTTCCAGATCTAGTGACAAGTGTTGAGCTTGGTGGTCTCGCTGAAGGCAGCTGTGATCCCACCGCACCTGTCTGTGTGGGAGAGACCCTGGTGTGGGTTTCACTGCCGTTATTTCCATTTAGCGCCGGAAAAGCCACATTTAAGTGTGCGTTTCTCACATGTCTGTTCCCTAATGCTGGGGAAATTCTTCCATGGTGTTTTTTTTTTGCGTGTTGCAGAGACGAGACATCGTGACGGGGATGGTAGAACCCACAGATGAGGAGTGCGAGTGGACCAGCGACAGGGAAGAGGAGGACGCGCTCGCTGTAAGTGCCGGTTGATGCTTCCCTTCAACACTTTGAAGTGACGACCTGAGAAAATGGCTCATAAATCAAGACAGGCGTGTCAGAGAGTTATTCTGGAAGAACCGGAACTGTTACGGGACTCACCTGGTCGAACTAACCGCCTCATGTTGGTGTGAGCTTGTAAAAGGAGGTTTGAGACTCCAAACCCTTAAAGGACAATGCGTGATCCCTGTGTGTCCCATGTGTTCTGTTGCCGCCATTTTAGGAGGAAGTAAAGGAAAAAGCTTCCATTGAGGACACAAAGAAAGAAGAAGCCAAACCAGAGGAAGAACCAAAAGGCATCCCAGAGTTTTGGCTGACTATATTCAAGAGAGTGGACATGCTGAGTGACATGCTGCAGGTACGCCACAGATCTGACCTGGTGGCACCAACTAATGGTGACGTGACTGACTGAGCGTGTCCTTTTAGGAGCACGATGAGCCCATCTTAAAGCATCTCAAAGACATACAAGTGAAGTTTTCTGAGCCCGGTCAGCCAATGGTGGGTATCGCTGCAGCAGCGGCTTTATGTTCCAGTTGTAGTGAAACACGAGCGCAGTAACGGTTCTGTGTGTTGTGCAGAGCTTCACGTTAGAGTTCCACTTCGAGCCCAACGGCTACTTCAACAACGCCGTCCTCACCAAGGTGTACAAGATGAAATCAGAGCCTGATGCATCGGAACCCTTTTCATTTGAGGGCCCGGAGATCATCGACTGTGAAGGGTGAGTCTGGAGCCCGTTCGCTGAAGTTGAGCACGCAAACATTCTGTTCTCTGAACATCCGCCCGCCCCCCCCCCAGCTGTCAGATCGACTGGCACAAGGGCAAAGACGTAACGGTGAAAACCATTAAGAAGAAGCAGAAGCATAAAGGCCGCGGCACCGTGCGCACCGTCACCAAACAGGTGCCCAACGACTCCTTCTTCAACTTCTTCACCCCTATTAAAGGTAAAGTAACCTCATGTAGGACACACACACACACACACCTGTTGCCACACACACACACCAGTTGCCACACACACCTGTTGCCACACACACACACACACACACCAGTTGCCACACACACCTGTTGCCACACACACACACACACACCTGTTGCCACACACACACCTGTTGCCACACACACACACACACACCAGTTGCCACACACACACACACACACACACACCTGTTGCTACACACACACACCTGTTGCTACACACACACCTGTTGCAGCTACACACACACCTGTTGCAGCTACACACTCACTCACCTGCTGCTACACACACTCACTCACCTGCTGCTACACACACTCACTCACCTGCAGCTACACACTCACCTGCAGCTACACACACACACACACCTGCAGCTACACACACACACACACCTGCAGCTACACACACTCACTCACCTGCAGCTACACACACTCACTCACCTGCAGCTACACACTCACCTGCAGCTACACACTCACCTGCAGCTACACACTCACCTGCAGCTACACACTCACCTGCAGCTACGCACACACACACACACCTGCAGCTACGCACACACACACACACCTGCAGCTACGCACACACACACTCACCTGCAGCTACACACACACACTCACCTGCAGCTACACACACACACTCACCTGCAGCTACACACACACACTCACCTGCAGCTACACACACACACACACACCTGCAGCTACACACACACACTCACCTGCAGCTACACACACACACTCACCTGCAGCTACACACACACACTCACCTGCAGCTACACACACACACACACACCTGCAGCTACACACACACACACACCTGCAGCTACACACACACACTCACCTGCAGCTACACACACACACACACACCTGCAGCTACACACACACACACACCTGCAGCTACACACACTCACTCACCTGCAGCTACACACTCACACACTCACCTGCAGCTACGCACTCACTCACCTGCAGCTACACACACTCACTCACCTGCAGCTACACACACTCACTCACCTGCAGCTACACACTTACACACTCACCTGCAGCTACACACTTACACACTCACCTGCAGCTACACACTTACACACTCACCTGCAGCTACACGCACACACTCACCTGCAGCTACACACTTACACACTCACCTGCAGCTACACACTCACTCACCTGCAGCTACACACTCACTCACCTGCAGCTACACACACTCACTCACCTGCAGCTACACACACTCACTCACCTGCAGCTACACACTTACACACTCACCTGCAGCTACACACTTACACACTCACCTGCAGCTACACGCACACACTCACCTGCAGCTACACACTTACACACTCACCTGCAGCTACACACTCACTCACCTGCAGCTACACACTCACTCACCTGCAGCTACACACACTCACTCACCTGCAGCTACACACACTCACTCACCTGCAGCTACACACTCACTCACCTGCAGCTACACGCACTCACTCACCTGCAGCTACACGCACTCACTCACCTGCAGCTACACACACACTCACCTGCAGCTACACACACACTCACCTGCAGCTACACGCACTCACTCACCTGCAGCTACACACACACTCACTCACCTGCAGCTACGCGCACTCACTCACCTGCAGCTACACACACACTCACTCACCTGCAGCTACACACACACTCACTCACCTGCAGCTACACACACACTCACTCACCTGCAGCTACACACACACTCACTCACCTGCAGCTACACACACACTCACTCACCTGCAGCTACACACTCACCTGCAGCTACACACTCACCTGCTGGACGGTTCAGGTGTATAAAACAAGCGCCCGTGATCAGTCGCTGCACTGAGCCAGAGTCGCCACCAGGTGGCGCCCGGTCGTCACCTTCACCCGACAGTCTGCTAGCGTCTGATGAAATGGGGCATTAGGCCGGGGTAACTGCCTGGGAGGGTGCGGTCAGTCTAGAACGCCGTCACTGCTCCCTCAAATCAAACATGTTGACATGACTCACTCGTGCGTGAGGAGTCGGGACCATCAACGCCGTCGGCGGCCTACCTGTCAGACATGCCCAGACCCATTCTGACAAACAAGTTGACCTGGTTGGTCATTGGCTGCGGCGTGGTTTGTGTAACTGCTTCCGTCATCGCCTCTGCAAATAATTGGTGGATATAAATAGCTTTTCTTTAAAAGTGTCCACCTTTTGTGCACCGCGAGTCAGTCGTTACTGCGCACACATCAATGTGACAACTGACTGATTGTGTGGCTCTCTATTGATTTGTTTAGTGGGATATGAATGAAAAGGAGGAAATTGTGTCGTCATTTTGTTGTATTATAGTATTTTTTAGGTATCAGTATCGGCATGTTTAATACAATTCCATCATAGGTTTAATTGAATTTACCTTTAGAGGCATTTATGATGCTAAATATCTTAACTCTTGTAGATATAACATGAATGATCTGGTGTTTTTAAATGGGATTGTATTTTAAGAGGTTTATTTTCTTTCCTCACAGTTTCACCCGATGGAGAAATGGTAGGTGCAGCCTAATTATCCGTTTATCTCCGGGCTTTTGGCGGCGAACCTGCATTTAAACTGTGTCTCCGTCCTCAATAGGATGAAGATTATGAGTTCACCCTCGCCACAGATTTTGAGATCGGTCACTTCTTCCGTGAGAGAATAATCCCCAGAGCAGTGCTGTATTTTACTGGAGAGGCCCTGGAGGACGACGAGAGTGTGAGTCCAATTTACCCGTTTAGTTGTTTATTATCCCCAGACTGAATCTGTTAAACAAATCTGTCTCTTTGGTTTTGGGTAGTTTGATGAGGAGGAGCTGGAGGAGGGAGATGAAGAGGTGAGTATCGCCCCCTGTTGGTTTGGATCAGAACAGCGGGGCCCAGGAAGGGCCCCCCATCACACACACACACGTCACATCTTTGCTTGTCTTCTCAGGAGCAGGATGAGGGGGATGACGATGATGAAGATGAGGGAGACTTTGACACTAACGTTAGTATTGGTGGTTTTCTATTTATTTTCATTTCTGCTTTTGTCTATTTTAGCATTTTGTAAACAAACTGATGTTGAGTTACATGACTCAGTTAGTTCTTAATGCAGTGATTTTAAAAACAAAGGATGGGGTGTAAAGGTGAACCCAGCTCACCGGCCGTACCAGTCAGCACGCTGGGCGCTGACCAGTACGCTACCAGTGGGTTAGCGGTTCCCCTGCGGGAGCTGTCGCTACTGAACGTGCCGGCTAAACTTGTCTGTTGTCTCTTTCTCCCCTGGATTCTCCTCCCCTCCAGGCGTAATCAATCATTCTCATCCCATACATTTCTAGGTAAGGGAGAGAAAAGGATGCATCCTGTTTAGATTCCTCTTTCCTTCCTCTGCTCTTTCACTGCATCCTCCTTCCTCCCTGTGCTCTAGTAGCCGTTTCGGACCCCCGCTCACATCGTGGGTCTCACCCCGCTGTCCTTTCTCTCTGCTGTGTTTCTAACTTTCTTTCCATTTGTGTAACAAACTTTCTGGGATCTGGGTCTCGTGTCTTTATCTCCTCTTGTGGTTGTCTGGTGCCTTTTGGTCGTTTTCAACCTGTTTTCTCTTTTTTTCCTGACACAGAAAGAACAACCCCAGCCTGCTGAATGCAAACAACAGTAACCAGGGCAACCAGGAGGCAACCTGCCTTCCTTCCATCCACCCAGATCAAAGCCCTCGACCTCCTGCAGGTTCTGGCCTTTTATAAACTTTGATCAGAATGCAATAGAACAAAGTTTTTACGATGTGCATGACTTCTCTTCTTCTTCTTGCACCAGTCCCACCCCTCTGTTTGTTTTTTGCTAGTTTGTTTTTTTGTTGTCTGTTTGGCCTCATTTGAATTCAAAGCAGGATGTGACAGAAATGGAAAGACCACAGGGTCATTTAGCGACTCGTCTCTCTGACAGCTGCGGTGCAGAGGTGGGGGGGCGCTTAGAACTCCCACCTCTTCATGAACATCATTTACTCAGGGTTTTTGATGCCAACTGTTAAGTTCTCCAGGTCCCAGTTTGACTCCACCTTCGACCGGGGCGGCAGCAGTGCTTCTCTTCTGTTTGTCTTTTTAAGAGCCATAAAAAGTTTCACCATTTTGATCTTTATGTTCTTGGGGAATATTTATTCTTACATCATGCAGCTGTAATTAGTGGTGCGTTTTGGGGACTCGACAGCCGCAGTAACGGGCTCCTTCTCGTGGCCCAGACAGCCAGGAAAATACTGCCAAGCTGCATGACATCATCATTATTTTCAATATTATTACTACATGTCAAAGTTGTGTTCTACTGTACTCCTGCCCCGGGTAACGAGCATTTACGCTGAGCACTTGGATACGCGGCGCTGAGTTGTGAGCAGCACGAACGCTGCTCTCCCCGTGTGTAACAACCCCCCAGTTGAAATTGGTAATTCAGTTTGAGGAAAGAGAATCTTTACATGCATCAAGCTGGGTTCAGTTACATCCTTCACAAGTTCATCTAAGCTAAGAGATGCGACCTCATGACCCTTAGATTATGTTTTATAAGCTTTTGTTTGTTTCCTTTTAATGTCGTTTCCACTTGGGTGGGAGGGGGGGGTGAGGATGTTCCGGGTGCTTGGATCCAGGATCAGTCGGTTGCCAACAAGCCACAATGACGAGAACAAACAGTTTTCCTCTCAATTTGTTTTGCCAATTTGTCAACAGTGTAACTAAATCTGCATTTAAAGGTTGTTTATGAACTTATTGTATAAATCTTTCTGTTGTCCAATTATTCAGTAGAATGTCTGTGGAGAAAATACATGAGGTTGCCAATGTCTTTTATAAAGTGCACACGGCGTGTGGCCGACCACGATGACCCCGCCCCTTTTTTCAAGGGAAGGATTGTAGATCTCTCCAGAGCCACGGTGGACGCCTCAGATTGACCCCATCGGACCGTGTGCTAGCAATGGCCTTAAATGGTTCTTATTCACAATTTGTTACTTGCTCAATATTTCTTTTCAATTTGTACAAAGTTAGTTAAAATATTCTATTAAAGTTGTGCAACATGGACACTTTTTTCCCGGCTCCTCTTTTCATCGCGTTGTTAGATTAGAGGGAGCGTTTTGTCTGGGATGGGATGGCGCCGAGGCCGCCCCAGAGACCAGGAGGCCTTCTGATCAGATGCCTGGGGAGGGACGCTGCTGCCGTATCCTAGCAACTAGATTATATTTCTGTCTAGCCCCATGCAGGAGCGGGACTGTTCCCACTGTTATCTCCAGGAGAGCCGAGCTGGGATGTGGGAACGTTTGGATCAGCCCAGACCTTCAGTTTTGACTGTTTTGAGAGTGGAGGGGGTGGAAAGCAGGTCTTATCTTCAGTGCTCTGAGCATCCTGAGCTCATAGGTGCACCCATGTTGACGATGTGCAGGACACAGCAACCTTCACACATCATTCCAGCTGACGTGTTGAAGAAAAGGTGCACTTTTCCCAGCGCGGCGCCCCGGCTGCAGCTGTGACCTCTGCCTACTTTCCTTCTGGCAGAGCCTCGGTGCGCGCGTGCCCGTGCGCGTCCCGTCGTCAATGAGCGCGCCTGTGTGGGGTCTCTGTGTCGTCCTCTGGCAGAGAGACGTGAGGTGAGTCAGTTCCAGAGAAGGACGGGAATGAAGCGACGCTTTATGCACCACTGAATGAGCTGATCGGGCAGCCTGATAAAGCGAACACAATCCTGCGTTTCTGGTGCATTCTTGAGGTCGAATGAGGCTTCCTGGCTCATGGCGCTGACATTTGGTACCCATATCCAGTCAACGTCCCAAGTTTTTCATGATATTAATCTATGTTTTTATTTATCACCATGGCGGGGTCACAATGCAGTCTAGCATGCATGTCCAAGAGACAAGAAATGACATCTTCAGCAGATAAAAACATAAGGGGTTGATCGGACTTCAGTGTCTTTGGCAAGTTATTAAAGAAGAAAATAGTACACATCTTTCTACAAAGTTTGGCATGTTTGATGAAGTTGCAAGTTTGAAATTTCAGTAAGTTGCTTTCTAAACAGCATTAGTTGGATACAACTCCATGGCATCCTCTTATTAGCGGCCATGAGTGAGCTAATGCTAGCAGAGGCTCAAGGAAAAAGATATCCACTTCTAGTTATAAATCAGTCTTAAAGAAACTCACGCTCTTACTATTTCAGTTTTTAACATGTCACACCTGAAGATTTGGACCTTATTGGAGGCCACGTTTTGTGCTAAATAAGACCATTCTCTCGTTTTATTTTCTGACAAATGTGCATTGAACACAACACGAAACAACACAACAGCTAAAAGTGCTTCAGAAGAGGTTTGAATTTTTGGACTTATCAGCAGTGAGAAGGCTGATTCCAGGTGAAAGGTTTTATGGAAGGTGCAGTCAAAGGTCACCGAATGAGTGATCAAAGAGGCAGAGGAGAAGATTCATGCCTCACTTGTATTTACTGAGATGAATACACACACTAAGATTGCCCTGCAGGTCAGCCCACACACACACACACACACATGCAGAGATGTGAGTGACAAACATTTGTCTCGGCTGACTCTTAAGTTGAAGTAAGTTTTAACAACCGGCCGCGTGTTGCTCCTTTAGAGGCTTTGATGATCAACAATGTTCACCATTCAGTAGAGCTAATCGGACTGGATTTACCGCCTTATCGCCGGATCATTCTCTGGCTGGTATGTGTGGGAAAGAAGGCCTCACACCCAGCCCTGTGTGGCAGCTCTGTCCGGATTTATGAATGAATCAGAGAGGGCGCGGCGTGTTTGATTGGAATCCTGCCGCTTCCTGACTTGCGGCTTCGTCCATCCACCAGGGCCGGGCTGCACCAACCTGTGGAGGGTTACATAAAAGTGAGCGGCGCCAGAAAAAGCGAGGCCTTCAGCCTGATTGCACCTTAAACCACCTTCAAGGGCAGAGTTTTCATCCATTCATCTCGCAACAGATCAATGTGTCGCCGTGGAAAAAGCAGAGGTCGGAAGAGCTTCGGATCTGCATACCTGGCATTCCTTAGACGGACATGTTGGCAACAATCCGGGCCCGGATGCAGCGAGGAACTCGCCAGGTCACATGTTCCAACCACCGCTGGCTTCATGTCTTCTATTACGGGAGGGAATAAAAATGTGTCCCCCTTACAGATACAAGTTAAAACCTGTATCACATGTCTACATTTCACACTAAATATTATAAAAAAAGATTTAAAAAACCCTGGTTTTTGTTTCCTTTCAACCTCTAAATCTAAAAACGAAAAGTCTCCCGCTGATGATTTAATAAAACCCTGGCGTTGTTTTTATAGACCGAGGACACCAGATGTTTTCCTTTTATTCCTCAGCTTTAAGCGTAAGAACAGTAAAGCACAGACGGATGAGAGGACGGACAGACGGACGGAACAGCTTACGGCCTCGTGTGTGGAACAGCAGCCATGTCTGTTCCATTGTTCGCCAACAGTTCCTCCTCTATCACTGCGCTGTCCTCACCAGCCATTTGTTCTTTTTCCCACGCTGCTGAATGTCAGCATGGTTTTACACACGCACACACACACGCACACACACACACACACACACACACACATACAGAGCTTATCAGAACAATGCCTCAAATAGTTCCGGAGTCTCATCACAAGGGCATGTCACCGAGAGCTGAGGACCGTTTGTGTGTGTGTGTGTGTGTGCGTGTGTGTGTGTGTGTGTGTTTGTGTGTGTCCAGTGTTGTTGTGTGACACTCGTAAACGTGTCAGCGTGCAGCTGTTACCTGCAGCCTCTGCTGCTGTCAGCGGCTGATCTCAGCTCATCCACGCTGATCTCTGCTGGTCGACTATGTTTAGTTCGTTGTCTGAGAAACCTTTCGGGGGTTAACGCGGCACAAAAGGCCCAACGGCGTGGTTATTTTTATTGTCCCGTTGTCGTTCGGGCTTGTTTGTTTATGACGACTCCAACCCTGCATAAAATCTGTCCATTTTTAATAAAACTGTATTCGAGCTGCTCTCGGTTTTACTGACATAAGGGGTCGGGGCTGCAGCTCTCTGGAGGAGTTCTTGGTTCCGCAGATTAAAATCAGACTCCAACCTTAAAGTATTTGTATTTGTATCATCAAGTTATGAGACCAGGAGTTTGAAATCATCCATCAGATCCTAAAAATAACCTTCCTCCTGTTAGCGTGCATGTAGCAACACGACTCGCCACCCTTCTGGTCCGTCCGCCTGCTCTCTGGCCCCACCCGTCTCCTCCAGGTAAACGTGCGGAGGAACACACGTTCCTCTGTTCTTGGGTTGGGTTTTTGGGGCCCTGACCTCCCTAGACGAGGCACTTCCTGCCTGGGCCTGTTGTGTTTTGTCTGCGAGGGGACGTGGAGTCCTGCGGGGTGGCAGCCGCCCCCGATGTTGACGACTGTTCTTGTTTGATCAGCTGCCGGCTGAGGGTTCTGTGACCAGGGAAGTTCTCCGAGATAAAACGTGGGTCGGCTTTGTTTCCTGGAATCGCCGGAGCTCTTGGAACCACCGATCTCTGCTGTGTTAAACATTTAAACTCCTGCTGCTTAAAGGCCGTCAGACTCGGGTGGGGGGGACTCCTTAAACACGGGCACACACGTCTTCACCCACACGCACCTCAGACCCTGAAGAGATCATCAAAGTCCTCCTGGTGCTGAGTCACCGCCCCGACATGTCTGCCGTCCTCGCCGCAACGCTCCTTTAAATATCAAACCTTGATTTGCACAGGCACATCACAAGACACCCACGGGTGTTCCGTCACGGACAGATGAAAGCAAAATCAAAGCCTGGACGCTAAATCAAGGGTTGCTAAGATGTGGGTTTGATGGAGGGACTTGTGGATTACTTTACTTCGAGGGTTCCTGCTATTTGATCTCATCGTCCTTTTAGAATCTCCATGGTGATGAGGTTGATCTTATCAGGGGAAGTCTGCACCTTCGCGGTTCATAGGCACCGCTGGGCCACGACAACAGGACCCATGTAGGCCCTCTGATTGATATCAGCTCAGTGAGCAACGTCTGCCGGCCCACCAGTGTGACCCCGAGCCGCCCTCCCTCACTGATTCTGCATTTATGGTCCATGTTCCTGGTCCATTTCGCTTCTGTCCTTTCCCCTGGTCTAGCTCCTCTTCTCCTGTGCTCCATCAGCAGGAGGGCCCCCGGTCCTATTCAAGGTTGCTCCCTGTTAAAGGGAGTTTTTCCTTGACTTTAACTCTGATGGTAATGTACAGTTATGGTCAGTAATCAGAGCGGAAGCCTTAGAATATAATCAGAAAAAATAGAATGGAAGCGCGTCTGTTGTGTCTGTGTGTGCTTCCTTGGTCGGACAGAAATAGCAGTTTGTATAAAACAGCATCCAGATCAAACAGGTTTAGTCTGAGGAACCGAAGAGCCGCCTGGCAATGAGTTACAGTGGAAAAACTCTGGATGATAAACTTCACAGTTTGAAATTAAACTGATTCCAGAACACCCCCGAACCCGGAGGAGGTTTAACGCCTGTGCCGGGCCCACACATCCGGCGGTTCCGACCGCATGAATACAGATCGGTTAGTGCAGAGTGGGCAAATATTTGGAGTGATCTCAGCGGCGGGATGTGGATAATTAACATGTTGGCGGTGTAATTGGGTCCACGTTAGGACTTCCTCTGTCTCCCCCCGCCGTGCGCCACCGCTTCCGCCCACACAGCCTTGAATTACTCCACCGGCAACTGTTGATGCATTCCCAAATCATCTGACGTCAGTGGGATGGGCCCTCCGAGCGCCCTATAAAAGGCTCTCCGCTACCTTGGTTCATTCATAACGCAACTCTGGATTACTAAAGCCTGTGTGGAGAAGCTTCCTCCCCCTCCTCCGGCTCACTGAGCAAAGCGGCAGACAAAGCAGGAGTTCCACAAAACCTGCCCGCCCTAAAGAATGAAAATGTCAGCGGACGAGACCCGTCAGGTCCTTAAGGAGGGAGAGCTGGAGAAGAGGAGCGACAACCTGCTCCAGTTCTGGAAGAGGAAGACGTGCGTCCTGACCACGGACAGCCTCAACATTTACGCCGACACGCAGAAGCGCACCAAGGGCAAAGAGCTGAAGCTGCAGTCCATCAAGAAAGTGGACTGCGTGGAGCGCACCGGCAAGTTCGTCTACTTCACCATCGTGACAACAGACAACAAAGAGATCGATTTCCGGTGCCCCGGAGAGGAGAAGTGCTGGAACGCGGTGATCACAATGGCTCTGATTGAGTATCAGAACAAAAAGGCCATCCAGGACTTTAAAACGCGACAGGACGGCGAGAGCGCGTCTCCCGGACAGCAGGAGCGGCGCATGGCGAGGGCGCCCTGAGCCGCCCGCGGGGACCCCGGCTTAGACCGCTCCAAATATGGTGAGGGACGCACCGTCGCTAGTATCCGCCGTAATATCACAAAAACCCCCAAGTATGACGCTGAAGTGTGCCAGGACGCAGCGGAATCTAAGTGTTCTCCTCTGATTTTCCAGTAGCGACAATGCGGACCAGAGAATGAAACATAACGCGGACCAAAAAGGAAGACGAGGTCATCCGGTCCAGAGATGAAGGATTGTCCGGGACTGTTTTCGGTGAGGGCCGATGGACGGAGCTCATCAGCAGCTCCGCACACGCGGATTCCACCTTATTTCAAGGAGAAATGACTCCTCAAGATCAAGATTTAATTTATTTGTTTCCAGAATACGGTGTTACTGGCGAACGTGTTTAAATTATTTTGTATTTCATGCGTGAGCGTGTATTTATTGTAATAAATGTTGCTACATTTTGACATAAACTCCAGATGTCCTCCTCTCTTGACTTTGGTGCGTTCAGGTGCAACATGTCAGGGTCATTTCCTCTGAGGAATACCACACATTCATGAGGGGAAAGGGAGTGGTGGACAGGAAAGTCCCATCTGATGGCAGGTGGAATGTGACAGCGAAGGTTTCAGGCCTGACTCATAGCTGATAAGCACATTAATTCCAGAGTTCAGGGCACTAAAATGACTAAAAAACCCCGAAACACACCTTAGCTGGGAGTGGCAGGCTGTGTGCCACTAAAGAGAAGGCTGGATTAGAGTTTAATCTCAAAAGTTATAAAAAAGACATTACAGCCTCCTTAAACTCCTGTCCTTTAGTCATAAACACACAAGTGACTTTATTCATAAAACACAGCAGGTGTTTCAAAGTAGCGGCAGATATCAGTGCTGTATTTTCTGATTCATAAGGATCTACAGCAAACGCAACACCCTGGATTTATATTTTTTGTGTAACTATATATTTAAATATGTTATTACAATGTAGTACAAGGACGTGAGAGCGGTTGGATATTAGACAAATTGCCAAATTGTCAAAACACACATGTGTATTTAATCATCACAGTATTCCCCATAACATTCTTTATGTTATTTGTATGAAACAAAACTATGGAAACCTTAAATTGAGTTGATGTTGTTTATTCACACAGCTGGAAGTAAATTTAACATTTGTTGACTGAGTAAATTCCTGCTACTCTGGATTTTATGGAGTGGAAGTGTGTTGCGTGCACAAACATCCAAAGGTCAGAGGTGACAGAAGGCTCTTCCCCTCCACGCACACATTCAGGCCGGTCTGTGTGCGCAGCTTTGAAGTAGGATCACGTTAAAATGAACTCTTCAAAGGGTTCCGCTGATCCGGGCAGTATGGCCGCCGTGGACACGCCCCCTCGCTAAAAATACCGCTTTGCAAATTGGCACCGTTTTAATCTTGCCGATATGTGCACACCTTTGGGGCCCTGGACTGTGAGCCGCACGGGGGGGGGGGGGGGGGGGACTAGTTTAGAAGTCTTTGATGCAAAACTGGACTGTGAGCCGCACCGGGGTGGTGGTGGGGGGCACTAGTTTAGAAGTCTTTGATGCAAAACCGTGCTTTGTTGTCCTTAACACCATCTGAAAAGGCATGACTGGCGACGCCGTCCAGCCATCATGTAGCTGTGAAGCGTCTTCACACACACACACTCACAAAGTCCCTCAGTCTCAGTCAGAAGGGCAGGATGTGAGGACAGGATGTGAGGACGTCAGGTGTTCAAACAGGACACATGCTGCTATCAGGACAAGGTGCGGCGAGGTGAAGGTCTGAGCCCGAGGAAACGCCTCCCCGTCCCATTTCTCGATCTGGAGATACCTCAGCGCACTCCCACGCAAATTCCTCCTCCAAGGTCTCAGCAGTACTAACAGGATGTCCAGATATTCCGTGTTGGACAGGACAGATTTAAAATACATTATGACTGCTGACTGTGATCCAGGTGTGCATCTATACTGAGAGCTCAGGAAGAGCGACACCACATTAGTGGCTTCATCGCTCTGGTAAACAGGTCAAACGTAAGCTAGAATAATGTTGTCACACTAAGGCGCCAGGCCTGACATAAACACAGAGTTTAAACCCATGACGTCATCTCTTATCGATAGCGTAACTTACGGATCCACTCAGGTGGTGACTAACCACCGCTGAGTGATTTCCTGTAAACCACTGAAATGGGAACCTGGTCACATGTCAGGCCGTGACGTCACTCCCTCACACTCACCGTCAGGTCGCCTCTGACGCCAGCAGGACACTTGGGCTTTGTGTAAACAACAAAAACCTCCTACATCCCAAACAGTGAAGAGGAGCCGAGCCTGACGCAAGGCCTCCAAAGGCTGAGACAAAGTCTAAGATGCACGTCAGGGGTTATTGTTGATGGTCACAGGCGGGTTAGCGGAGCTGCCAATAACTTTGTTATTCTTCTCTTTTTCTTTCCAAAGAATGAGATTATCTCACAGAGGAGCTGTTCAGGCTCCTCTGAGTGACGCATGGCCCAGGTGAATGAAAGCATACCTGGGAACACACCTTGCGCCACTCCGTGGTTGTGGTTTTCTATGACGGAGTTAGGTCCACCAGAAGGAAAGAAAGAAAATCTGGACCAGCGTCCAACTCTGGTCAGCATTCCTCCATCACAGTAAAGGTCGTCTTATTCCCAGATCTGAAATTTCCCAAAAATAAACACACACACACACACACACACACGCACGCACGCACACACACACACACATATTTTTGTGGGGACTTTTCATAGACATAATTCATTCCTAGCACCTTCCCCTAACCATCCTAACTAAGCTCGAACCCTCACCTGATGTTGTGGTGACCAGCCAAAAAGTTGTTTGCCAAAAATGTCCTCACTTTGCCAGTATAATGAGAATATTTGTGCTCACTATGTAGCAAATGTGAGGACACCACACGCACACACACACATACACACACACACAGAGCTTATCAGAACAATGCCTCAAATAGAAACAAAGTGCTCATTCTCCTAATAACCTGTATCCATGACAACAGTGTTTATTCATGATCGCTTCACAGCGAGAGGAAAAACTTCACGTGCTAGAACAATTTTTACATCCTGTTATCTCGAAGGACTTTTCAGAGAAGATCAAAGGACGCTCCTCGAATCGAAGACCACAGGCCCGTGCTGGGCCTCTCTTTGTTTCACCCTTTTCCCAAACAGAATCTTACAAATGCACCACACAGCGCATGTAAAACACACGTGTGTGTGCTGATATTCCCCACCACCTACACATGCCGTATATATACACGGGAGATGTCGACAGGGCCGGCGCTGCGGAGCACGGATCATGTTGCCCGAGGAGCAGCTGCCCGGAGAGAAGTCCCGGACTGAGAGAGGAGACGCTGTCAGGAATGTCTACAAGGCAGAGAGGGGGGGCGGCCGGCCGGGGACCCGATAAAAAACAATGCAAAAACACAATGGTTACTAATCATCATGTCTTTGGTTAGCTCGAGACGCTAAAGCGACGTTACGGTCAAATCCGATCGCCACGCGATTTCTGGATCTTTCAGCTGGTGCATACGTGCCTGTTTATCTGATTCATTTTGCTCTCTTACATCTGCACATGGGTAAAAAAAAGGGGATCATAGAAAAAGGAAGTGACGTAGCCAATGAAAACTTAGTCCGATTATTACAATCTGGTAATCTGATTACTACCAGAAATTGGTTTTAATGTTCTTGTGATAGCAAAAGCGTAATTAAAGTATAAAAAGTCTTCAAGAGTCCTAAAAAAGGGGACTGGATTATAGGTCAATGGTCAAGACCACAGGTTTTTGATTTTAACACACATTCATACGATAACCGTGTGCGCGTGTGTGTGTGTGTGTGTGTGTGTGTGTGTGTGTGTGTGTGTGTGTGTGTGAAGCATCAGCCAGAGCCAGAAAAGTGCCGCAGATGTGGATGTGTGTGAAAACGCAGCAGCTGGGGTTCTGGAGTCTGATCAGCGCTCCTGAGGGGGGGGTTCGGTTACCAGCACCTGCCTGAGTGGGTGTGTGAAGAGGTGGCCCAGAACCAATTGCAAAAACATTTTATTCCCAGTCTGGAATTCAAGTGAAAAGAACATGACACAGTTTGTGTGTAGAACATCTCAGCAGACAAACGTTGGTCTGCAGGAGGCCTTCTGGGAAATTCCCCACAATCATAGATGCCTTTTAAAATAATCATTAAAATGAACTGTAACTAAAATACCAGCAATCAGCAGCCAATTGTACCTTTAATGATGATTATTTTAATATAACCTGACAAAGAAAGTAAACAGACTGGTTTGATGAAATGAACTGGGGAAGAAAAGAGGTTAAACTGGCTGGTTATACTGGAACAAAGGTGCTAAATGGACAATGCTGGTTATAGTGGGAAAAAGAAGAAATGGATCGGACATAAAAGAGACCAAACGTAAATAAACTCATTATAGTGGGGAAGGGAGGAGAAAGAAATTAGAAAGATTATCGAAAATATAATTAGTAAATTATAATTAAAGTATAATTATCACGTGAACTCTTCACTTGTATTAGAACATTTGTCTCCAGCCAGATTAAAATTCACGCAGCAGCAGCAGCTTGGAGCAGACGAGGAGAGGCTAAAATAAGTGTTGGACCGGTTCCTGGTCAATGATCACACCACCGCTGCAGCTGATGAGAAATCACACCAGTTACACTCCATTACATCAGACTGCCGGCGCAGCAAATAAGGCGGCAACACTCGGCCTGATTGGAAACTGAAGTGGGAATGAACGACTGTAATAACCTGTAACGAGGACCCCGGGTCAGGAGGCCGGTGGTGAGAGGAAATGAGCTCAGCGTGGATATTACACAAGCTGAAAGGGGATGAGGAATAAAGATAAATGAGGCCATTAAGGAAAGGCTGAGAGAATTCCAGAGTGGAGATTATTACGAGAAGACAAAGCTGAGGAACAAAGGGAGGCAGGAATTCCCCGCTGTCACTCCAAAACCAACAGAAAGTCAATCAGGGCCTAATCATCGGCGCCCCGGAGCTGCTGCACCCTGAACAAACACTCCAAATCATCTCTGCTTTTAGGAAACAGGGCCGACAGGAGCAAACAAACACAAACTTCGGCAGTTTCAGAGTTTCGCCGAGACGAGAAATGTAGGTCGGCAGCAGCGCGAGGACCCGGCGTGGGAGGATGGAGAGTTCTGCTCCGGCGTGGCGGTACCGATCCGGCAACAAACGCATCCATCAATCACCGGAACGCAACAGAGATGTATTGTTCTGACACACAGAGGGCGCTGTTCAAACGCTGGTGGCGTGGGCGTTTACGACCCTGCATACCTTCGCTGAGGTGAGGTGAGCTGATGTCATGGGGGCGGGGCCACGGAGGATCACATGACCGACTGAGGGAAGAACAAAGAGAAATTCCACAGACTTTCAAGCCTCAGCAAACCAATATTTGAATACGAGCACACATGGGCAGACTGGAGACAGGAGTAAAGGGAGCAGAGTGGAGCTGATGTTGGTGTGATCTGCACAAAAATGCTAGAAAATAGGATCAGAAGGTCCAGAGAGGAGCAACATCATCCCCCTGACCGAACCCGAGCTAGGGGTGCCATCAGTACTGAGGCCCAGTGAGGACACTACAAGATACTTCACAATAATGACCTCCGATGACGTCCAGACAGGATCTGATCACAACCATAACTCCTGTTTGTAGTTTGATGTTCTGGCTGCAGTTATTCCTCGGAAATAAGCGCACCAGACTGTTAAAACCCCGGGGAGGAAATCCTGATTCAAGGGTCTTTCCCCAGAAGCAGAGGGAGGCACAATGGCCGCCTGTGTCCGCGCTCCGCCCCGACACCGAGCACAGAGGCGACCTTTAGCCGAACAGGCCGCGGTTGTGCTGGAGGTCAGCGTTAATCCAGTTAGACGCAGCTCATTTAAACCGTAGCGTGTGGATGTTTCCACTGCGTCGCATTATTTACAGAGAGCGCGTTAAACCTGGAGCGGCGCTCGTGGAATGGCGGCGGGCGCATTTCACAGAAGTGAACCCTGTAAATGAGTTTCTGGAGTTTGATACGATTTAGAGAAACTGTGTGATTTTGCTCCCTCTGCTCCAGACAGGAAGGTTGTCCTCCTACGGATGTCAGCTCTAATAAAGTCTGTTAGCTCCAGAAACACACACACACACACACACACACACACACACACACACGTGCCTTGTGCCTAAAACAATGGCTAAAACACAGGAGCAGATGTCTGCTTCGATCCCCTCAAGGTATACGCAGATGTGTGTGGCTGAGGGTGGGGGTGGGGGACAGAAGCGGCGTGAGCGGAGGGAACATGTGTACTTGCGGTGTCGGGTTTACAGCAAACGACCCCAACAGGAGGTGCAGAGGCACAGATGAGGGTGGGGGGGGGGGGGGGGGGGGCTGACTTCCTGTGGGATGAAAGTCACCATGCATGTGCTTCAAGATGAAGTGTTGCAGGGACCAGACGGGGGATGGAGATGTTCGGGTGGAGCGGAGCGCAGGCGGCGCGGCTGCGTGTTTGGGTCATGAGTCACTGGAGCCGCCACCAAAGTCTGATCTCCAGACCCGGCTCCTCCGCCGACACCCGAGCTGGGAGGTCCTGGTTGGAGTCGTGGAATTGCTGACTGGGCAAGTGTGTGTCTTCTGTACAGCACACACTGTCATACACATTTGTCTTCTCTCTAACTAGGCTAAAGATCTAGTCCCAGAGGACGTAGCCCCCCCTGGAAACAAAGCTACTGTAGCAGTGAAGAGCAAATGAATTATTTGTCTTTAATAAGCTACGCTAAGCTTTATAAAAACAATGACTCCTGTCACAGTCTTCCGTCCTCATGAACAACTCTTTAACAGAGATGAGAATAAAGAGTAGCAGCTTGTAGTAAAGCAACAATGGGCTGTAAAATCAAAGACATGAAAGCAGCGTTCTTTGCATTGCTGGTGTAACTGTGGTAAAAGTAGCTGACGTACTTCCATAATGAGATAATCACGGGCTTTACAAACCTTTAAAGGAAAAAGACACAAACTGGGATCAGGTGGGCGGAGAACCGTCAATGGTAGCTTGAATCGGAGGTAAACGTTCAGCTCAGCCAGATCAAACGTGAACGCCGCCTCTGTGCTACGCTCCAGAAGCAGATGCCTGCACTAAATTTAGAGAGAGCACACTTGAATGGCTGCAAAATGGCACACGCATCCGTGAAGGTCAGAGGTCACTCCTGTGGGATCCGACAAATGTTTGTAATGAAGGTGATTGATTTGGTCCTGTTGGCACGTATGATGGAGCGGGTGAGTTGGGATCCGTGTGGTGGCAGGGCAAGACTTGACGTGCAGCGCTTATTTGAGAGGAGCCGGACTGCAAGGGTTGCCGCGGCAACCGGTCTCACAGTATCACTGCGTAAATGGTCAGTGCGTTTCCGGACCTTTAGAGGAGCACAGGTGAAATGTCACGTGTTGAATCTCCTCCCTAGATTCTGGGTGGTCAGGACTTCCTGTCTGTACAGGAAGTCCACCTTGCTTATATTACACTACATATGAATGGAAATCCGTGGGTGGAGACCAGGACAGTAGGGGTGGAATCTGATAAAAAATAGTGAATCACAGTGAGACTCATCAAGATCTTATCAATAGGGTCATAATAAAGTTAAGTTTCATTATGTCTTCAGTGGGACAAACATACTTGTGTGAGATATCGAGAGGGAGATAACGTCAGGAACACACCCAGGCCAGGTCCCCGGTCCATCACGGGACACAGACACACTCACACACATGCAGAGTTAAGTTGGAGGCTCAAATTCACATACATTTTGACCATCAGCAGCAATGGCTGATCCATATGACTGGTTCTGACTAGTCTGTCTGTGACACACTAATTCAGATTGAAGGTATAAAATATGTATTTGAAAGACAGCCGAGTTCACCTGTGTGACAGATGTGGAGGTGCGAGCCTTTGATTTCCCATCAGCCAACATGACACATGACCCGGGGCAGTTCCAGACAGACACACCGCCTCCCTCTGTTCTCAGAAAGGCAAGCCCGGGCAAGTTCAGCACCTCTGCCGCTCCCCTCCAGCTGAAACAGCAGGATGCTTCTCTTCCACCCCGCTCAAGGGGAGGAAATACAGACAGATTTAGTTTGGTGGTTTGGCTGTTCTTCCACGTTCTTCACTGTGTTCAGCAATGGTGACGACGTGGTGGCGACACTGGCAGAAAGAACGCCTTAATTCCTATTCTTAATTCAGCACAAACACACAAACAGCAGCCGCACAATGGTCCAGTGTGAGCCCACTCGGAACAGAAACGGGTCTTTGGGAGGATTAGAACCCTTGATCTTTACACTCCCCATCACTCGGATGTGCTCGGCATTGACAGAAAACAAAGAGGCTGACTGTGATTCAGGGTGGAGAGTGAGAGAAATGTAGAATTAAGTGGCATTGGGAATTCCTGACATAACCTTCATCCTCATCTTCATGCTGTCCTTCTTTTGGAACACTGCAGGATGTAAAGTAACAACCGGCAGAGCGAAGTGAGTCTGCAGCAGCGTTACAATGATCCAATGACCCTGACAGGGGCTTAAATCTGTGTGTGTGGCAAAGATGTTGATCCATGTGGCGTCTACAGGGAGATTTTCACCTGCTCAGGTTCTCCTGTGAGCCTCGCACTGAGCTCCCTGCGGCATGTGCAGCGATGTCGCCAGCAGCACTGTGAGGAGCTGTGTTTGGGTTACTGAGAAACTAATTATTTACACCGTGCACATCACCAGCCGGGAGAATCCAGACACTTCGCCACGACAACACCGCCACCTAGTGGTCAACGTGCGTAACACGTTTTAAACCGGGTGATTTAAAAAAATAAAAAATTGTTTTAAGGCAGTGCAAGGTTAAAGTGTTTTACTGAAGTGCTACAGTACACAAACAGTTATGGATAAAAGCAAAATGTTTATGACAAAAAAAAGTGGCATGTAGACCTCACAACATGGCAGTCAAGTAGAAAATAGTAATGAAAAGAACAGAGAAGTTAAAACGTGAATAAAAGCATCAGTGTATCTGTCCTTGTGCTACTCGGGTCTCTCCCACTGGGTGCAACGTTGTTGCTCATGACAAAAACAACAGACAAAATCAAAGCAAGGTTTCGAAGCACATCGGAACCCAGCGTGCTCAGACGCACACACCCACATAACGAACCCTGAAGCCCCGGGAGAGTGATTGTCACCCCTGGCTCTCAATCCTCTAAATTTGATCTGGGGAAAACTTAATTGACCAATAAATACATTCTAAAATCTCTCTGTGAAACGAAGACCTCCGTACAAATATGTACAAACCAGAAAAACATCATTACTAAGTGTTTACATCTTAAAAGTCACTTGAACATCGTGTTGACTGAGACACACAGACAAAACCCTTGGAAGGTCCAAAGAATTCACCTGTTTCCCTCTGTGGTTTCCTTCATCTCCAGTTAGACGATGAAATTGATTGTACACTAGTGTCATGATCCAGACCAAAGCAGTGGTGCGCTAATGCTAGAACCTACTCTGCTTCAGTACGACAGGCACAAAAACATACTGTAAAAAAAAAAAAGACACGCCGGCTCTCTGCGCTGCCTCCGTCCCCTCATCCTTCCAAACATGTGTCGCTACAAACAATTTCTGCCTGTAAACAAGCAATTTTTGTCTTTACAGATCATAAATACTGTTTTGGTAAAGTCGTTTGAGCAAACAAAAGTATGAAATGCACTGTTGGAAGGTACTCCTGTCTTTTCTTCTTCTTTTTTTTGGCTTTAGCATTAAGGCCCAAAGATTCTTGAGTGGAAGGGGGAGTAGAAGTCCAAGCAGCGCTGTGTCTGTGCCCATAGGGCCGACTGAACTGTGGATGCTAACACACATACAGGCACGCTAACAGAGACGGTATTGCAGAGAAATATAAAAAGACACTAAGGAATGGGGAAACATCCTCCCTGTCATTTCATTTAACAAAATCATTCTTCATACATATCTTCTTTCTTTTTTTTACATTAATCTGATCCCAAACATTTTTTAAGCCACAATCATCTTCCATCCCTCATTTTCTGTCCAAAGTGCGTGGGTGCCGGTGCTGCTGTTTCAGTCTGGCTACACAAGGGGGTGCTGTTCCTCTCTGCAGATGACTGACAGGCGGTGGCTGTGTTTATTGCTAGAATATCGTGTTCCTACCCTCGTAGAGGAAACAAAGTTGGCAAAGTTTTCCTTTAAACACCAATTGGAGATCTTTGATGGTAGTCTGTGCTTTTTTGGAAGGAGATGCCTCTAGATCAGTGCTGGGGGAGAAACTGGGCCCTTCTAGCTGCTGGGCTCATGTGAAGATGTAGTTGAGGAGCAGCTGTGAGAGTAGCAAAACACAGAAGATGAGCCAGTGACGGCTCGTTAATGTCACGCCGTCTTCTGCCGCCCTCTGACGAGCCAGCTGTCGACTGAGAGCTGCCAGGTTCCTACAGAGATGAGGAAGAATAGGAGTTGTCAGACCTCTCTTATTTTATGATCTTATAATCAAGGGTGTGCAGACTGGCATTTGCATGTTATTACACAGACTCAACAAGAGTTTTAGGCTGTAAATTTCACCTCTGGATGTCCAGCTGTGTTTTCTTTATAGATGTGATGGAGGCTTCGATCTGCGCAATGTCCTTCACTTCTTTATTGCACCGTGAGCACTGCTTTATTAAACCTGCTCAGACAAATATGAGGCGTCATTTTATATCTATTTATTTTTTAAAGTGTGCCTGCGTGTGTTAGGGGGAGGGTTTGGGTCACCTTCATTATCCGAGGACTCGTTGGTGGGTTCTGGGGTTGTGCTGCTGCTCTCGGTGTTCTGGCTGCAGCTGGACGGCTGACTGCTGACCTTCCTGTGTTTTCCATTCATCTCAGCCTGCGAGGAGACAAAAGTGTCCCTAATTTAGATGAAAGTCCTGCATGTGGATGTTAAAATTCTGCTTAATTATCTGACCTTCTCTTGGCTGGCCCAGCTGAAGGAGAGGCTGCTGTGTTGTTTTTGGCTTTTTTCCTGCGTCTGGATGATTCCATCCTTCTCAAACTGGACGAGACAGTGCTCGGGGTCCCACGGCCGGAAGCTGGCAAACCAGACAACAGGCATGTTGACTATCCCTCATTTTGGTTAAAGCCAAGGAGTGGTTTCTAGTACAATAGGGTTCGTACTCAATGTGCCTGTAGGTCCAATCAGACGTGACAGGGTCCTGGTGGAAAAGATGTGGGGTCCAGGGTTTCTCTCCTCTCTCCTTGGCCTCTTTCCTTTGAGCCTCTTCCAGCACAAACTTCTCCTGGGTGGCCCTCAGCTGGTCCCGATCTTTGATAGCACTGGTCACATGCTGCCACAGTCTGTCAGATGAAGATTAAAAGATTTTGAAAAGTTAATCATAAAGTGTTTGAAGTTGGACTGAAAGAATTACAAAGAAACGATCATAGTTGTTTAGCCAGTAGATGTCAAGAATCAAAAAAGAGAGCAATCCTGTAGCTTACCTTTCAGATTCAAACTCTCCCTGCTGATCTATTTGGACCACTTGTCTCTTCAGGCGGCTTCTGCGAACATCTGGGGTTGGGTTCCACAATGTCTCCTGCTGCCCCGATTGCTTTTCATGCACAAACACTTCGCTGTCCTGCATAGAGAAGAAGAGCAGTGGAGTGTTAAACCTCATGAGACCTCCAAAAGAGGTCCAATATATAATGGCAGGCTCTCAGGCCAACAGTGAGAACAGAGAACTGGGAAGAGGAGTGGTTTCAGTCTGTAAACATTAGGGAACCACTCTGAACACTGAGAGCGAAGGAGGAAGCAGACGACAGCTTCAGTCCTGCACAAAAAGGAACAAAGTTCTCACCCAATGTCCATCAATGGTCGCCAAGAGCTCCTCCCCCATAAAAATCTTCCCACTGATCTGATTCACAGAGCAGGCTCCTCCGAGGAAAGGCTGCAGAGGATGAAGAGAGGGACACCGGTTACATCACATGTCAACCACTCAGCACTTACGTAACTATGAAACAAGCAAAAACAATACCTTCAGTTTAAACTCCAGCTCTAAGAAACATTTGGTTTTCTCACATTCTATAGTGACCTTCCCACCCAGCTCCAGGGTCATAGTGCCGTAGAGGATTCCTACAGGACAGACGGAACATTTCATCGATGGTACGTGGCATCAGTAGAAACTACCCCCGTCAAATAAGCCTGTATTATCATATTGCATTTAGGTAAGTCTGATCCAACCCCGCCTTGGACATAACATGGCTATTAGAGGTTGCTGCAGACGTTACACTGCAGAGGGTGTTACAGCTGACACACGGGTCACAAGTCCATCACGGGATGCACAAACCACACGCTCACACTGAGGAGAAGGCGTTGTTTACCTTTGCAGTGTGCGTAGGGCATCGTGATGACATATTCCTCATCCCTGTTCAGGAACAGCAGCCTGGCTTTGCCATCTAGAATCGCTGACAGTGAGTTTCCTGGAAAAGCAAAGATGGACGACTTGTAGATCATTTTGGGGAGGTTCGTGTAGAAGTTCAGCTGTGCGCTAATTACCGTAGAACTTGGACTTGGCCAAGATGCTCCCACTGATGGAGAACCCGTCTTTCCTATTGCAGACATGGAAGGCTGAGATGGGTGGATGATGAGAAACCTGACAGCGAAGAAGCATCGGAAGAGCAAAGAGAGGGAGAAGCTTGGGAATTATTCCTTTTACATTCTGGCTACTTTACACATGTGTGCAAAGGTTCACCTGTTCAGCTATGTAGAAAGTACAGCTGTCGGTCTGAGGATGGAGCCAGCAGCAGCGAAAGGTTTCCCCCAGGATGGGATTGTAAGGTTTCTTCAAACCCTGGAAAAATGCGACGTTAGAGTCATTATCCCTACATCAGGTTTGGGGCCACAGTGTTAACAGGAAGTCTCATGGTATTGCTGTAATACACATAATATTTACCTTGGGCTTCTTGTAGAAACCAGACAAATACCATCTTAAGACCTGCTTGATCCGACCATAGGCACTCTCTTCTTGCACAGCTCTGGGACAAAGTACACAACAGATGACTCAGAGGACATCTGAACAGGACAAAAATGACCTCAACCTGGACGGCGATGCAGAGATACTGACTGTGAGAGCAGATTGGCGTGGTAGTAGTAGTCAGACAGTTTGTCGAGGAAAGAGCGTGGCTCCAGGATGAAGGTAGGCAGCACCACTTTGGACAAGTCCATACCAGGCCGCAGCTGCTTCAGAAGGCCCCAGATCAGACCCTTGTTCTCCTCGGATACGGTCTCCACCTGAGAAGCCTCCCCAGCCTGAAGCAACACATTAAATTGTGCATTTCAAAACCAGAACGACACATTTAACAACAATCACATAACCCTGATGCGGTATGAATGTAGGCCCTCACCTCCGCCATCTCCTCAGTGCCCTGTTCTACATACGGCGTGGCCTGAGGCCCGGGAGACTCGTCTGTTTGGTCCACATCGCTTTCCTCTGTCAGCCTTCCACCGTTTTCGTTGGCCGTGGTGTCCCATTCATCGTGAGCCTCACGCTCAGATCTGTCTGAAAAGCCGTCTTGCTCCATGTGATGATTGCCCAGTAGCAGAGAGTCATTTAATCTAAAATGAACAGATGCGACGTGATGAGCCCGGTCAGAACTGTGTGATTAAGTGTGTGATCATCACGGACTAATGAGGGGCTGTTGCGGCAGTTTAACAGCTAAGAAATATGGTTATGTATGTTTAAAACAAGCAATATTGTTTATGCAGGTGGTCTTTTAAATTATACATGTGTAAAGTTTGGCTAGTATCCTCCACAGCTGACACGAATGAGCCCATTGTATTCAAATGAACTGCAGGGTTTGGCTGTCTTCAGTCATCTGACACCATTATTCTCCACCACCTTTTCACCTCCAGTCTGACTGGCTGCGGAGCAAATGTGCTGACCTATGTGTTTTCCAAGTGTCAACAGCACACACAAACACAAAAAGAAGACAGAGCAAGGACTTGATACCACATCTCATCATTCACGCAGTCTCAGGAAGGTGTAACTCAACTACTGTGGGCCATATGTTCTAAAAACCACATTCACAAACAATAAATAGAAAGAAATCACTTCACAGATCCAAAATCAGAAGAAGTTTAACTCAATTCTCAAAACACCTGAAGGCACCGACCAGAAAAATCACATTCCTGCAGTGTTCCGGTGACTCACTGACAGTGTTATTACTTATCAACCAAAACTCAGAGGCTTTTCTTACCTCAGCATACAGAAAAACGCTTCGTCGGTGAACAGCACCAGTGTCCTTAGCTCCTCTGTGCTTTTAATCCTCTGATTTCTTTGTGTGTGTGTGTGTGTGTGTGTGTGTGTGTCAGTGTGTTGGTTGGTGTACCGCTTGACGTCTCTTTCTGAAAGGTTTATGTTTCACATACTATTCCAGTTTCCTGCTTCTCTTTTAGTCATGTGACAGCACAGAGGGTTGTAATTGGCCAGGAGAGGAGCAGGGCACAAGTGAGATGGGTGGGGCGTAACGCTTGTCTGATGCAGGACGTAACAGAAAAGAAAGCACTTGGGAGCTCACACTTGCGCCAGGCAGATCATTTCCCCACATATTGTGACACTTATAGTATAGTATATAGCTTTACCTGTTTAGGCAGTAGTAATCCAGGTTTATATAACATAGTAAGTTGCTCTGTGATCAAAGACAAGGGGCTTTAGTCACAGAGTAATGGCCACATAGTTCTGAACACAGCACCCTCACAATGTCCTCACAATGTTTAAATTGTTAAAAGGGAAATAAAAGTGAAAAAATTCCTCTACTTCAAAATATGCAACCTGTTCCTGGAATCACTTCTGTTTGACTAATTCCACTTCCACCTTTTGACTGCTGTGAATGTTATATAATGAAAAACAGCAGAATACTGTTAAAATCCAACATTGTCACAATGTCAGACTTCAGCACACTTGCAATATGGGATCGTTCAGATGTAGACAGGTTACAGTGTGAGCACATGCATCACTTACTGTAATGGCTCCATGTCGCCGAGTGTAGTCGACTGCAGCAGGTGGAGAATATGGGAAGACTCTGAAGACATGCTGATATCTGCTTCTCTCCCAGTTTTGGCCGTCAGCTTGTAGAGACTAGAGCAGCTGAGAGCTAGCTCCAAGGCATCCATCCAGCATCGGCCTGGAAAGAGGGAGGCAAATGTTTCAGATGAGTAAAGTGTTGCTTCAACTGCTTCCTCTATAGTATATGTTAATGACGGCACATTAAACTTTACCATCAGACTCAGACGCTGCCCGAAAGATTAGATAGTTGCTGGGTAAAGGCTGGGTGATGGAGCCAACATTCTCTCCTTTGGGTCCCTGAGCATATGGATGGGAGAGTGAGCTGTGCCAATTTAGTCATATTGTATCATCTGAAAAAATGGCCCTCACTGGGAGCAGGAGCACAGTAGAACCATTGATAGAGAATTATGATCAAGAGATTTAGAACTAAGGTTAAAAAAAGATTAATGAACTTGAAAATATAAAGAAAATTGAAATGATAATTGCGTATTTATATTGCTCTATTATCGCCGCCAGGGGGCACTTATGTGCACTATTCAAAAGGGTTCATTCGGGTCTTCAATTAACTGGCTTTACTGGGCGTTTAATAATCACAGTACTCGTGCAAATATATCAGACCTTGACAGCCCAGATAGATTTGTCCAGTGGGTGGTAGAGCTTAAAACAGAAGCCGTCCTTCTTAGAGGGTCTCTCAATCAGCTTGCAGGCATTAAGTAAGATGGTGCCAACCCAGTGGTCTGATTTGGGAGTCTTATAGATGAGAAGCACTCCTGGCTTCAGGGCACACCACAGCTTAGTCCAACTCTTTAAAGAGCTACGGATCTAAAAAAAAAAAAAAAAAGAGGGGGGAGGAAAATGTGTCAGAATAAGCAGAAAGGACAAAGTTCAGAATAGTAAGTACAATTAAGGTCATTTTACAAGTACAATTGCGGCCATTTTATGACAATTTTACAAACGACAGTTGATGATTACATCATGAAGATTTTGTGACTCAAAAGCCTCCTGTGTGTGCGTGCGTGCGTGTGTGTGTGACACCTTCAGCCAGTTGGACATGATGACAACACTGGGGTCCTTAAGAGCACTGAACAGTTCTTTTGCTGCCCGTTTCTTTTCCTGCCTGTAATTCTGCTTCTGGAGCTGATGAATAAAAACAAAAGGAACACAGGAGTGACTCAGTCGCGTGTCTGTTGATCAACTACCAACACTAGGTGGAAACAAAATCAAACAAAATCTACTAATACTAATACAGTATTCTAATAATCATTTAGAACGTGGAGGAGGATCTTCGTAAATTACTATCTCAGTATTGCAGCTTGTTTAATTAGCCCCACTGGACTTAGACAGTGAGAATAAGGAGCTAACTTACATGAATGGATGAAAGAAAAACATTTTCATGGTGCTCTCGTGCAGGACGGTTCGAGTACCTTGAGTGACTCCTTGCGAGCCAGCTTCTCTGTGGGGGAGGGGCAGTCCTTCTCAACACCATTAAACATCCTGGTCTCAGACTGGAGGAGGGAGGGAAGACAACAAGGTCATCAGTGTTGATGAAGAATGTTTTAAAATAAACCCCTTGCTCCCAACGCCTTCCAGTACCCCCCCCACCCCCTTCCAGCTCCCAGATGGGATATAAAGTATAATCTCTCCAGCTGTTCTACCATGTAATCCCTTCCTGGGTCTACTGGGGCTCTTCCCAGTTGAGCATGCAAGCCCTGAAGAGTGCCAAAGGGGGCATCCAGGAGGACAGAGAACTAAAATTACATCTATTAAAAGTCGGCGACAACTGAAAAGACAAAAGAGTTCTTTAAGCGTTTCACACAGACTGTGGGAAAATACATCAACGATTCTCTCTGCTCAGCAGTCTGCAGTGGTTTTGCTTCCCTCTGACAGCGCGTTGTTTTTCCAAGCACATGAATGACAGTCAGACACAAGACGTTTCCTAATCAGCAGCTGGGACGGGGACATCACGGCGGACACAGCAGAGCTAACACGGAGGAGCGGCAGTTGTGACGAGACGAGATGACATCAGTCCTATTAACGTGAACTGGGCTTTGAATTAATGCTGCAGGACCAGAGTTTCAGTGTTGCTGTTGTCTACTGGCCCAATTTCAATTCTTGTTTATTTCTTCACTATCTTGGTTCCAAATATGTAAATAAGGCCTGCTTTAAAAAAAAACAAAAAACACACAACACACAATTAGCCTTTATGAGAGAGGCAGCAGTGGAACAATAATGGTCTGAGCTGCTAAATAAAAGGCTTGTGGAGCAAAGAAACAGTTCCCACCATGGCCACGATCTATCACACTCTGCTGCTCAGTGAGTTAGTGGACTTTTATGGGTTCAGACAGTGGCTCAAAAGAGAAAAATCACATCACTGTAAAACGTTTCATGAAAGTAACGTTTGAAACAACCTTTAACTCAACAAACGGAGTCAGTCAGACTGAGCTGCTGAGGAGTTGCCCAATCAGGAACAGTTTTCTTACCTTACTGCCTGGTGACTGGGCAGGACTGAGTTCATGACTCAGCATGGAGAGACTGTTCCTGTCTGTTTCACTGCCTGGTGGGAACCCACAACACAAAGTTACAAACAAATGAAGCCGATGAATCAACCTGCTAACAGACAAGAGAAGCGAGACGGCTCAGAGGCGGCTGGTGAGCAGCAGCAGAGGAGCTGGGCGGCAGGACCCCTTCCCCCCAAACAGGCAGCTAAATCTCACATTCACAACTTTTTTTTGTCTTTGTCAACTCTCACCTGGGCTGAGGTTGCAGAGGTCGTTGTCTCCACCATAAGACAGGTTCCGGGTTAAGGTGGGAGGGTCGATCTTGGGAGGAGAGGTGGCGTTGGGACAGAGAGAGAACCTCCGATGGAACAAGTTCTCCTCCTTCATTCTGACAACCTGCTCGTCCTCTGCAGGGAGAAACGTATCAATTGAAGCGGCTTTAGAAACAGGAGGAAACAGGAAAAAGATATTTAGACAGATCAGGAGATTTAACCTCAAATGGACATTAAATTGGATGAACACGTGCATAGAAGTTCTACACCGCCCTACAACTCTTCCTCTCTCTCTGATCCCACTCGGCTGCACTGTATCGACGGCTGGATGAATCGATTGATCGCCACCAAAGGTTTGTTTCCAGAGAGATGCTGATCCCGGTTCTAATGAGCGGGGGCCGAAAGGGACACGTCAGCCTCCATGAGCCTGTGAAAATTCATTCACAGACTGATTCATCTCCCACATAAGTCAACAGCCTTCCTTTCTCCTGAAACCTCTATGAAAGGAGAGACATGACAACAACCAGGTAAATGTGCTCCTCTCTAAAGAAGCTGCTCTGATTGTCCCAGAAGGGCCGCTCTATTATTAGTGTTTGGTGGCTGCTGTGCACACATGCACAGGTGTGGCTCAGCAGAACCCAGCGAGCAATGCAAGCTGCATGGACGCAACATACAGTATAGTTCACAACAGGCTGCCAAACTGGACAGTCACCGTCTCCCAGGCAGAGTTAATCCTTCTTACGGGCCCTGAGGCAGCCTAAGATGTGAGCAGGCAGACACGAAGGCTGCCCTGTGCTCAGAAAAAACCTAGTTAACCCCCGGTGTGTTTGTGTGAATGAGGGTGTGACCTTTGACCTTTGAATGCGTTCCGTTGTTTTCTTTTAATGCCAGTTTGTGTATTTTTAGTGGGGGATTACACTTAATCTAATGAGATTCTTCCAAAATGATTACGTGAAATCCCATTCAAATAATCTGAGTGCCTGTATGAAACATTCAAATACGAAATTAAACGGCACCAGCCTCCAATAAACAACACAACAGAATGTTTGTAGAAGTGGGAATAGCAAGAAAAAAATGATCACAAAAGGAGGATGTCTGTGTAGATTCTCAATCATCCAGGTCATAGTTACGGTATCCAAGGTAGTTCAAAAGAGAAGAAAAACAGTCCAGCTGACACAAAACTGCCTTGGACAAAAGGAGGAATTAAAAGACTTTCTCACACCCTAAACAGTCATTCCAGTCTTTCACCATTATGCTACCATGCGCTGTGGAATGGTGCAAAATCTCAAAACTCAAAGCATAAATGTTGCCAGTCTGGACCAACATTAGCTTCTACCACCACAGTTATGCAGCCAGGATGCAGCCAATATTTACCCGGTGATATTGACATCTCGTGTGAACGATAACAGTAAGTTAGCAGCAGCCAGTAGCACACACTCGCATCAAACATTAACCGTGTACTGTGAAATCACACCTTACTAACCACAACAAAACAGGTGACCCACAGTTACCTCAAATGGAACGGGCTAGTTCTTGTTAGCAACTATTAGCCCAACCTCTGTTTTCCCTCTGACAGGGAAGCAGGTGGACTGGAACATAGACATGCTGCAACATGAAAACTGTTAGCATGCTCGGCTGGTTTAACTAGCATCATTCTGAAACTCTCAAGACATGAAAGTAAAGGTGCAGATTTAACCGTTGACAATATTCCTCACGACACTGACAGCAGGAACAGGTTTGAATGCGACGTGGCCATTAAAAATCAAGGTTCATAAGCATGCGGGAACCTCGGCGGTAGACGGCCAGAGTGCATGTGTTTGCACACTTTCTGCAACATGTGCTTGTGTGAGATCCCTGAAACACTGACAGCGTACATCGAGCCAGCTGTTGCTAATGCGAGGGCAGAGATTAAACTCAGACACCCTCTCTGTGCTTTCATCACACCATATGCCCCCCTTTAAGCTGCCGCATCTCCATTAACCCTCCGTCTCTGTGACAACAGGAGCGATGGACGGCCGTGTGACCTACATCTGGACCAATGGGAGGTATAGCAGCGCGGCACGAGCCCCGACAGCAGCACTGTGAGGGGTTAAATGCGAAGGGTGGGGACCAACAAACATGCACGGCTGGGTTGATGCAGTGTGAGAACATGTGTGGTTATTTACCACAACAGATCAGCACACGTGACATATTAGTAAGTCTTAAGGGAGATTCACCTTCATCAATTTGTTCATTTATTCACTTTCCTCTTTCAGGTCCGACTGTGGCAGGGAAGCACAGAGATGTTCCCACTAAAGAAAACAGGCTCCTTCCCTCCTCTTTGTCCCGCTTTGGCCATTTATAATTTAACTCGGATGTTATTTCTGGAAAAGCTCTTTAGGTGGAGTGTGTCAAACTCACAATTTAGAATAACCCAGACAACACGGAGGTGAAGAATCACCTGCTGGGGGTATTTAAATTCTAAGCATTTTAACCTTTGAGCAAAATAAATTTAAAAAGGAATAATTCTTTTTATAATTATTATAGTGCCTAATATTAGTAAAATCATACACAGCGATTATTAAAGGGGAGTAACCCTACATCCTACTGCTGCTTTACACATGAGCTCTGGCTGTGTTTGTGTTGAACAAATGCTGAGTATTGATCCAGTAAACAGTTCAAACCTGTTATTTTAGCACCAGGAGAGACAGTTGGAGCCTAATAGAGTGGAGCAGCAGGAGAGTTTTCCATTGAGGAGAAAGAAGAATGCTCATCCTCATTTCAAGTGTGACGAGACCAGATCGCGCAAAAACTCAAGTGGCCCTAAGAAAAGCTGTAACAACTCTAATAATAAGGGGACACAAAGAGAACTGGGTCTGATGCAAGTCTGGAGCTACACACTGAGCTAATTTTGAGTCACTGGGTGGGCGGATGTGTGGTTTAGTCGAGCTATTCCGGGTCTTGCGTGGGCTGAAGTTATATTTTAAGGAAATTACAGTTTTTCAATGACTCTTTTTACAGAAACTTTCCTTTCACATAAACCCTTGTGCCCCAATTACTAAAATAAAAAACAGCTGCAAAGATCCATTACTACCAAAAGCTAAAACAGAAGGCTGCGACCACAATCTCCACCCTTCCCGCAAAGCAAGCTGCCCCCCCAGAGCCATAAACAGCCATAGCAAATGTACATCAGAGGTCTGAACTTGTCCTGGGTGTTTGTGCGCCTACAACACCAGGTTTGATGTATTTAAAACATCACAGGATCAGATGATGCTACTGTTTTAGCCCAGCTATTAAAGAAATCATTAGCTCAACCTTAGGACAGGTTTTATTTTTGGTGAAATGAACAATAACTCTCCTTATCAAAGCCTTATCTTTAGCACTCAGGCTGCAGTCAAGTAGCACGGGAAAGGGGGTGGGGTATTTTCCCTCCAGCTGAGGGCAAACCAACCGCACCAGGGCAAACTCATTGGAGTAAAGAAAGGCTCCGGAGAGTGTTGTAGCTCACCTTTCACCTCAGCTCCAGGAGACACCGCATCCAGATTCTCCAGTTTGAACAGCCTGTCTCACCTGCAGAAGAGCAGATGTTAAAGGAGTTTAAGTGTCAAGAAGCTTAAACTCAATGCAAGTCAAACCAAACCGAACATAAAATGAAATCGGAATGTCAGAATTCTGCCAGTAAGTTCGACAGGAACACAAAAATACGGCCGCACCTCAAACCAGACTCAGCCTTCAATAACGGTCTGAGCTGCTAGATCCAGTAATCTAGCTTCTGATCAAAAACGGCAATGGCGACGCCAAAGTTATAGTGGAGTGGAGATTTCCTGCAGGCAACGCAAGGCCGAGCAGCATCGGTGTGTCAAATTAGATAAAAAGCAGCGCTGCAGATCTACCTGCGTTTGTTTTACGTATTCAGCATAACTGCCTGATAGAAGATGTCACGAGTCACAACTGCAGATGGAGAAAGATGGAAAATGACCCCAGTGTTGCTTTTGTTCTTCATACAACAAGCCTGCATGTCTAAATACAGCTCAAGTCCCCTCGAAAATATGTTTTAATGAAAGATTTGGGTCTTTTATTGGGTTAAAGTGACCCAAACTGCATTATTATAATATATATAATATATAAATTATATTCAAAATGAATTTGACCCTATGTTTTGTGTCTTTTAATCCCGCAGACCAGGGGAAAACTATATTTTTTGCAGATATTGACAACACCAGGGAGTTGTGAGCATAAAATGACACCTTAAAAACATCCCTTTCCACATGATCTTTTACACGAATGCAACACCGATGACATGCCAACATCAGGGAAGTGTTTTATCTGACTTGTTTACAGTGAGCAAATAATATCTAAAGACTTAAATCAACATTGTTAAGTCAGCATCGAGGTTATGGACAGCAAAAACAGTGAGGTGGATTATTTACATAAGCAACACCTCTATACAATAAGCCAGAGGAGTGCGAGGTGGATATTGATTGCAGAGGCGCTGGTAGTGGAGAGAAATTTTCGGCCATCAACGCCTCTGTAAAAAGAAAACTCTATAAATACACAAACCATCCACCAAGGAGCCCTGGAACCAGTCAGGAGGTCAGGAGGTCGAACCCAGAGCTAAATTTGTTGTAACATCTGAGATATTTTAAAGGAAGTTTCAGTTCAGACTGAAAATCTGAACAGAGCACATGTGTTTGACATTTCTAATGTACCTGGTTACCAAAACACATCAATGAATGAGACGCAGGCGGACATCTTATGAAGGAAAAACAACTGTTTGACTGGCTGAATGGCTGAGGACATCAGCTAGAACAGGCCCGCTAGACTCCCCAGGGCGGCAGAAATGTGGCACCGATACACCCAAAGCACAATATCCTGGAAATGTCTCGATGTTTCCAGTGCTGAAACGGAGCGATTGTGGCGGTTATATTACTGACTCCACCCTGGCAAATACACCGATTACCTCCACAACATCAGCCTGATTAAATAAACAAATGCTGCAACTCTATTAATCGTTTTTAATAAAAAGGGTTTTTTTTTGGTTCCATTTATAAAAACAGTGCCGTGTTTGTCACGTTTTTAATTCAACTGTCCTTTTCAGTGTGTCTCAAATGGTTGTTTTTATATTTTATATTATTATTTCTTTATGAGGTTACGTTTATGATGGTCCGCTCTCTCCGATTCCTCCTCTGATCTGTTCCGATCCACGGAGCACAAGGCCAGTCCAGTCACCAGTTGACAATACGAGTGATCTCGTGTCCTCCCGGTCACGCCAGCCGCAGCTCCCGCTGCAAGTTTATACGCTAATTTCTGACTGTTCCTCGAACCTTCCCCCCACCCCCACCCCTTCTTTCCACAAAACAGAACCTAGCTTTTTTTGTACAGTTAATAAAGGATTTTATCAGGAATGGAGGAGATGAGACGGTTAACTGGGGACGTTCTGGGGGAGGCGGGGCGCCTCCCTATAGGGCGAGCGAGAGAGAGCGAGCGAAGAGAATCCGCATTAAGGTTATCTTGAGACAGATATTCTGTGAAGCTCTGGTTCCAAGCCTGCAGATCAGATCTGGACTCCCTTTTATTGAAAACAGACATTCTGCTTCCTTCCATCCATCTGCTTCTTCCTGATCAGGGCCGGGGGAGGAGGGGGTGGGATGCCCGCAGCCTTTTCGCAGCGTTCAACAAGCAACGGGCATGAATTCTCTCTTACACACACACATTCACACACACAGCGTCTCCAATTAGGTTAACGCTTGTGTCTTTGACCCGACCCAGAACTCAAACCCAGGGGCTTGTGCCCTGAGGTTACTGGTTCTGACCCGTGCGCGACCCTGCCACCTGTTCCGGCCAACATTTATGTTGTTGATGCCATTTTGAGGGCGTAGTTCGGCACACACGGGGGGGGTGGGGGCTGGCATCACGGCTGACGTACACTTGCACTGCATTATTTCCGTGCACAGGTGAAAAAAAGAAGAAAAAACAACCAATTTATGTTGCAAATAAAGCCCAAACAGAAAGACCCAATTAGTCATTTAAAACAGTCCAAACTTTTACTTCCTGACTCAAGCTCAAGCACAGAGGGGCAAAGGTGGCCTAAAATAGCGGCCTACAGCTGACGGCGAACCAGTGATTTTACAATTACAGAGCGGAGAGCCTTGAGAGGCCCCGGCCACCGTGGCGCCCTGGGTAACTTCCCTCCAGCGTGCTGGAAGTGAGGATTCCTCGCAGCACGGCAGGGAAGCTGGGACATCTGTTGCTTTTCTTCCTGCTAGAACAACACCACGAACCACCCACAGAATCTGCTCGGCACATTCCCACCATCCTCATCTCGTTCAAAACAACCCGCTCCCCGTCTGTCGGTCACAGGGAAGCTCGGCCCGGGGTTCCGGTTGATAGGCTTAGGCTCCAACACCATTAACCGACGCCGCCCGATTAGTGCAAAGGTAGACGGTCACACAAAGGCCTCAGTGAAGCCAGAAATAAAAATAGGCCTTTCTCCACTGGCGGCACCCCGCGAATGAGCCTTCAACGCACACGTGCCCATTAAGGACACTTCACACAGGCCCGCATCCATCACAGAATGAATTCTCGACTCATGTCTGTCCGGCAGAGACACAGAAATCTTGGATTTTATACCTCCATAACTCCAAAACAGGACAGAAAAGCAAATATAGGCATTTTAGAGCTTCAGAAAGAAATTTGAATAGAATTTTCTTTTTAAAAAGCCACAAATTTTGGTTTTCTGTTGTGACTATAGTGCAGTTCTTTCCCAACATGACCTGCCATGTGGCTTCAGGCACTCTGGTAATTATTTCCTCTGTCCCTCTTGCCCTGATTTAACTCTTTTTTCCCCCCCTCCTGCTATGTCGAGCAACACAATGTTGCATTATCATGGGTAGTAAACATCTCAGGGAGAAATAAAATGCATCAGGTGACCGTTGCACACAAGTTTGACCTAGATATGTGTGTGTGTGTGTGTGTGAGTGTGTGTGGCTATAGAGGGCAGCTAGAAACGAAGTCTTCACTGCTTCCTGGTAACCAAAGCCCTGTAGACATTCATTTTAATGAATAAAAAAGACATTTTGATTGTCATCTTGTGCATGTAATATTACAGTGCACTATGAGCACAATAATGGAAGGCTATTAATGTTCCCTGCATAAAAAAAGAACACAATGAGAGGTTGCATCTTTGCTTATTATTATTTATGTGGCGCAGGGCTCTGCTGCGTCGTGTTCACAACACTTTCCAATGGCAACATGTCGCGATTGAGTAACTGACAGTCTGAAAGTATCACAAAAAACCGGAAATCTGTTACAGCTTGGATGACTGTTGGTAAATACAAATACATATGCGACAGCCTCCGATTTACAAATGCATTAGGACACCCAAGACTCGCACATCAATGAACGTGTAAGGGGGGTTATAAAAACAGCTACTAAGGTGCCTTTGCTCGCCTGTCACCACCGCCCTAGACGCGGGCTTGGCTCATGGTTGCCATGCAAACAAGTGACAGCCACATGGGGAATGGTCTGCTAACATGTTCGGGGCGGGGGGGTGGGGGTTGCTTTACGCAGCTAGCATGGAAGGTTAGCCACGACCCAGCCATCCGACACCACAGACACGGATCCCGGGGACGTCAATGCCGCCGTCGCCGGGCACATTCGCCCAAATACCGCCACGTTGTGATGCTCAGCGGGCACGTCCGACGCCCAGAAAAGGAGAAAATGTCGTCCTTTCTGTTTACATGATCGCCACGGCTACCGGACGTTCGCTAGCTAGCCCAAGTTAGCATGTAAAACACACGTTAGTTGGGGAAAGAGGACAGAGGCTAAACGAGCAAGTTATCCTCGCTGGCTGCGTAGTAACAGCGGTTTAATGGGACCGAACTCACCGTGCGTCTGCGTGCGAGGCGCTCATACAGCTGTTCCAGAGCCTGCTGGCCGGTCCAGCGTCATCCCGAGGGGCTGAGTGAGACAGCTGGGGCGTGGGGGGGCACCGAACAGAGTGAGGCAGGCGGTGGGAGTCGGCTGGAGAAGTTGCTCCGCTTCAACATGGAGAGTATGGAGAGGACTGGATCCTCCTGCAGAGCTTCATCTGGATGATGGCTGCCGCCGGGGGTCTAGCGCCCCCGTGGCCACAGGGCAGAATTACACCCCGTCCAATAATAATTATAATAATAATGACGAAACTAAAATTGAACTATTCCACTAAATCCCCAAAAGGAGGTGACACTGTCTTGGTTGTACCATGAATTTTGGAGCTTATAAAAGACAAAAAAAATCACAGCTTAATCCTTTCAAACCATGTTTTATATCATAACACACATATTGCATGCTTTTGATTGGAAGTCTCAAAGCTTTTTAATAAGAGGAGAATATAAAATTGGGGTAAGATTTAATATTTAATCCTATTGTTTATTACAGAGATAGAAAATACATCGCAAGAACCCCAAGACCTTTAAGAATACATGTTATTATCATAAAAATGCCAGGACATACAATTATTAAGTGCATAATGATACAATTAAACAGTCATAAAAATATTAACAGACCTTCCAAACACACATCATTAAAAAAAGAACTTTGCTCACAGAAGATTGTGATCCTGAAGCTGAAAATAAAGACAGTGCTCCTCAATGAACTACAGAAATTGTCATATACAGCAGGAAGTGAGGAGCTGTTTTCTCCTTGTTTTGTCACTGGTCTGAGCAATTTAATCCAAAGCGATGTCAGAAATCATGGTTAATGATGCTATCTGTGTTAATTTAACCTGTCCTGGTTCAGTTTGGACTCAGACAGAACACGGAAGTCAAATCCAGTCACAAATGGAGATCCTTTTGTTCAGAAAAGGAAAAAAACAGCCCCAGAGTTGAGTTTACAAAGGAAAAAGAGACTGACAGAGACAGCACGTGCACACATTTCCTGAGCTCTTCATGCTTCAATCACAAGTATCAACAATGAATCTATTACACTCAATCATGGGTCAAATAGGAAAAATGTCCCATTTAAACTCTACACTGGCCAAAGAGTCTATAAGTTATTTTTTTTTAAAATATATAGACGGGGTAGGAAAATGGACACATTAAGTGCATTATTTGCTACAGTGCATACGAATACTAAAGTGACTAGAACCAACAACAAGACCAGAATTACAAAAGTATGGCACAGTTTATGTTGGCTGGGTGCAAAAAGAGGTGTGACAGTCTGAGCTGGAGTCCTATAACATGATAATGGAGGATGCAGAACACAGACGGCTGCATATCGGTGAAGGCACATCGTTTCTACCCCAGCACTTATGAGCAAGGCAATTCAATGCTTCTAAAAAAATAGATTTTAAGACATAACTGTAATAAATTTACTGCATCCAACATATTACCTGAGCAAAATATCCGAGTCCAGTAGTAAACAGGGAGAACCAACACAAAAAACAGCATTAATAAACAGTTTATACACAGTGACATTTCAAAAGTAACATAGATTTGGTCAAAAAGTCAATCAACCACCTCCTCTAGCAAATATTCAAGAAATAAATACCACAGAATAAAAGTTTGAATGGACAATATTTATATATATACGCAACCAAAGCAGGTTTACAGAGTTTATACAGCACAACCTGCGTTCCCTTCACAGACGTTGGCACAAGAAGACTTGAGCGGTTTCTCGGGTCTACGCGTCCGGGTACCTGTAGTAATTCTTGTGTGGTTCTATGTTCTCGTAAATGGAAAGAGCTGCCGTGTTCTGGTAAATGAGATCCACATTGGTTCCGGTTCTGGACCTGATGATGTCCAAGGCGCACTGGTTTAGGAACACGTATTGATCCTGCGGAAAAGCCGAGCGCATTAGCCCACCGAGCACTGGTGTCGTGAGATAAGCGCTGTCTGTGACCCACCTCTGTCTGCACCATGAGGGACCGGTGCATGCGCAGGTCGTGGACAATGCCATAGATGTCCACGATGTTTTCCCTTTCGATCTGGAAAATCAGACGGTCCATGGCTATGAAGGTCCCCGTGCGCCCGACACCAGCACTGACGGGACAGAAACACCAACATTTAACATTGTATCTGAATTAAAGGTGTGCATGTGTGTGTGTATTTGCTACAGGCTATCAATATCTGCAATCTACTAGCAAAGTGAGGACATTTTTGGGAAGTGAAGACATTTTGGCTTGTCCTCACAACTTAAAAGGACTTTCTGAGAGTTAAGATGTGGTTTCAATGCATTATACCTATCTGCGTGCATGTGTGCGTGCGTGTGTGCAGCAGACCTGCAGTGTACCACAGTAGGAGAGTGTCTGGAGTACTGGTCCATATGCTCTCTGACCAGATGTCTGAAGTTGATCAGGAGCTCGGTGGTTTCTGGTACCCCGTGATCTGGCCAGGCCGTGAAGTGGAACTGACGCACTGAGCGGGTCTCTGCTGTTTTCACCTGAGCAACATCCACATATCAGTTTCGGGAGGCCGTGGTTGTTATCAAACTGCAGACATGCTGTGGCCTAGACAACACGTAAACCAGGAAAACGCTTCTGGGCATTTTGGGCATCTGATCTACTTTGGAAGGGGGTCAACGGTGTTGCACATGTCTGATTGGCTGAATTCACACTGTTCAGATGCCTCCAGGACTTTGGGATGAAGAGGAAAGCTGCAGACAGATGGACTGAGAATGGGATGTTTGGGCCTTGATATACCTAAACTCTATGTGAAGGACTAACAACAATGATTTGTCTAGAAAGTCATATATTTTCTCTGCCAATATAAAGATAATGAAGAAAACAGGATAATAAAACACATTGCAATTATAATAAAGGATGTAAAATAACATAACATATTTGTTTTTATAGTCTATAATCAATAATCAGCTCAAGCAGAATAAAGATGTGAACTCAGAAGTTAAAAAGATGCCGCACATGTTTGGATTATCCTGTTTTACATTCACTCTGCTTTCCAAAATAGCTGTGACATCGAAACGGCAATTTGTGGGAAGAATACTCAAACAGTTCATTGATATTTTTCAGCAGAAATTAGCTGCAGCTTCCACGAAACGATGCCACCTGGCGGCCAGAAAACGCACTGCGCCACCCAGAGGGATTTTCCTTAGTAAATGACCACTTACATTTTTAATATCAAAGTCCCTGATGGTCCAGTCTTCCAGTGGTATGTCAGAAACTGCTGTCACATTGATGTTTTCAAAGTGCTTCGTGCCAAAGTCCCAGTATTGCTCACATTTGACCTGAAACAACATTTTGAGTTCACACATGGAAGAGCTCTGTCGTTGAGATGTTGTGTTGGTGCTGCCGCTCACTCGTCCTTGCTCGTTGCAGCGTGTCAGCATGACCAGAGTCTGCACATTCTTCTCCCAGATCATTCTCCAGAAATCTTTGACCGTAGAGGGCAGAGGACCCTGAGCTGCAATGAACTCCTTCCTGGAGTTGTAACCCTGCCAAATAAAACAGCACAGCCATCATTCTCCCCCCCCCAGGAGGGTCTCACACAACAATGTTGAAAATGACATTTGAATTTGCTGAATGAGCCTGATGGAAAGCAACAGGAAAAGCAGTTGTTATGATATTTACTGATGATGAAGCAATGACTGCGAGCAGCTCTGAGGAGTGTCAGTACGCACCGGAATGTAGTTAGCATTGATGTAGTCATCATATGGACTGCCATGGATAATTGAGAGTTTCACTCTAGAAGAGTCATCTGAGGCGACAAACAAGGTGAATGTAATGAAAACGGTGATCTACAGCATGACGGGCGACGAATGAGGCGGGCTGCTGCGAATGAGGTGGACTGAAGAAGCTCAGTTAACTCACAGGGGAGCACGTTGTTGTAACGGTTCTTGGGCTTATTCTCCAAGGTCAGGGCGACGCCTTTTGGCTGATCCGTGCCAACAGGCTTCAGGTCCTTTAGATTTAAGAGTAGGAAATAAAATGACGATGCTACAAATGGCCATTGATGAAGTCGATTGAGGTTTAAGTCAGGGATTCACCTCAAATTCTTCAGCAAAGCCACAGTTGGAGTCGGCTTTCTGCTTCCTGTAGTAAACCTCATAGTCCTCCATCCGGACCGCCATGCTTCTGCATGCACACCATAGTTCAGAGGTCATTGTGCTGTCCTCTTGATTAATTATTTTATTTTATGTCAAAGACTCGATACGGTCTTTTCTGTACATGCGTCTTCATCTCGGCTACCCTTTCCTTTAATCCCTGCACATGTGTATTAGTGTAATTTAATGCATTTATACTTACACTTTGGCTCTGCCAAAAAAAAAAAACAAGAAAAAAAGCTACAGTGGGCTACAGTTAAAGAAGTTTGTTGTGTTTGTTTTACTGTTGTTAAATTAGAAATGTCACCTCATGGAATGAATCTGAATGTCCACCTCTTCTTTACTGGATAACCTGCAGGTATATAAATAACGGGTTTAGCTGCATATCAGCATCATTATATCAAAGTTCAGGAGCGGCTTCAGTCACACACCTCCTCCAGTAGATGATGAAGCCTATCAGGATGATGAAGAACACCAAAAAAAACCCCAGTGTCGCTCCAATAGCGATGCCAATCGCTAAATGAGTTTTTAAAAACATGGTTAAGATTTATTCACAACAACAGTGGGTTTAAAGACATCTGTGCATTGTACCCGAGTTTCCAATGAGGTCCACTTGAGAGAAGCTTGTCGAGGAAACCAAGGATGCTACCCCATTCACCACATTGTTCTCCAGGACCAGATCAGTGAAAACCAGAACAGCAAAACTGCGCGGATCAAACGCAGACGTTCAACAGATGAACATATTCATCTTATTTGTAACAGATGCAGACTGTCCCGACTGACTTAAACACACAAATGAGCCCCACAGTTGTAATCTCTTACTGGTATATTCCCCCAGGATCGAGGGGACCGTTAGTGTAATTCTCCCATTTGGATTCGTCGCCCACATGTAAGGTATAATTGGTCTGTGCACCGCGCAAGTCGGAGATGCTCATCACTGTTGCCAGGTACGCTTGAGCTTTCGACTCTTTCCACTCAGCATAAGTCTTCCCCAAATACATCCTCCAGTCAGCGGAGTTACCTGAAAACAAAATACAGTTGAACATTACTGACACCACTGCAGACTGTAAGGCTGAATTCCATTTCTTTTTACCACTTCCCCTTTATCTACCCCCCAAAGCAGCGTAATAAAGGGGAGAAAGGAAAACATTTAACTACCCCTATGTCATCTAACGCCATAGCCAGCTGCTACATCAGCAGAAACAAAGGGCTTGGTAAGGGTTTGGTTTGTGTTGGTTTCAAAGGCTGCATAGTCCTTCTCCTTCACCTTACAGAGAATTGGGACACCCCTAACCTGACCCTGGTGATGGGATTCAGGAAGAGCATAAGGATGATTCAATAGAGTTAGAATAAACTAGGGGGGAATCTTACCAGGGGTATCATGGGTCAACAGCACACCAACATGTGTGATCGGCCCATTGGTGTCGTTCAGCAAACGGGGGTCAATCTGGATGGAGAACTTTTTGTCTGTCTTCTCGCTCACCTGCACCAGCTTCTCATTGCCCTGGAGACTTGGTGGATCTTTGAAGAGAAACAGAGCAGAGAGACAGATAAAGACCTGAATGAGGAAAAAAATCTATCATTAGGGATGTTTAAAGTCCTACTGGTGATGCCGGTCCTGCACTGCAGAGACACAGAGATGCTGGGTCGTCCACAGCTCTGAGTCCTCACTGTCAGGTGATAGACGGTGTGATGTTGAAGGTTGGACACGTTGTGGCTACAGCAGGTCCTGTTGATGGACCTGTTGATTTTATCGTCATTTACGTTGACCTCAAAGTCATCGTACTGGCCTCTGGGACTGGCCCAGGACACGAGGAGAGTGGCGTCTGGTGTGTTTGGACTGTCGCATTGTAGCCAGGACACCGGGCTGGCATCTGTGGTGAGATAAAAGTTTCAATACGATGACCATAAAGTCAAAAGGATCGATGATCTCTGTGATGACCAAACCTGTGCAGTTGGAAATCGACTGGGAATCAGCCTGGGTTCCATCAAAAGTCTCTGTGGTGACGAAGAATTGATACCGACTGCCAGGAACCAGGTCAGAGATATTGTATGTCTTTTCCCGAGTCTGGACACTGGAGACGTTCTCAGAGCTTTTCCACGTCACATTGTAACGGTAGCTCTCCTTGTACTCATCAGGATGATCCCACACCAATGTGGTCTGATTCAATCCCACTGAAGAAAGACTCAGATTGTTCACGCTGAAAGGTCCTGGTTGTGCGAGAGAAGAGAGGCGGGAGGTGAAAATCCAAATCCACAATTTAGCTAAAACATTTTTGTTGTGACACAGGAACAAAGCTCTTACTGGTGTTGACCGTATAGATCTGGACCTTCTCGCTCTCAAAGCCCAAGGCGCCCACTGTTAGGACAGTTAGGTTGTAGGACGTCCCGGAGAGCAGGGAAGTAAAGGTATGGTTGGTGATGGTTCCGGGGACACTGACTCCTCCCTCAGGTGCGGTGATGGACACGCGATAGTGGAATGATCCCTTGGTCATCAGAGGAGCTTCTTGCCACTTTACGTCAATGGAGTTGTTTGTCTTGGCCGGGATGTGTAAAGATCCGGGAGGGTTCGGGACTGCGGGGGCAGAGTGACATCACAAAGTTATTACTTAAAAATCTAAATTCATTGATAAGTATGCCAATCATTACTTCTGCAACATTAGAAAGAAAGAAAGGATAGTGCGTCCACCATCAAACCTACAGAAAATAACCAGACTTACACGTGGCATTGGACGCAATTTCAGAGGAGGCGTTGAAGGGTCCACTGCACACGGTTACCTGGACGGAGTAAAGCCGTCCGGCGGACAGGTCCCCAAACACATGGTTTTTGGAGGTGTTCTTCAGGGTCACCAACTGCTCATCCTGTGAGAAACTGCTGTTTAAGCGAACGAGATAATGTCCCACACTGCCCAGAGGTGTTCTCCATGACACCAGGAGTGAGCTGTTGGAGATGGTGGAGACGCTGGGATGAACCCTGTCAGATTCTGTTAAAGCAGATCAATGACACTCATTAACAACAATCCCCCATATTTACAATGTTTTTCTCATTGAGTTTGGGGTTAGCCTTAGCATGTTAAACACACGTACGTGTGTAGAAGGACCGTGAGACCTGAAGGGCCTGAGTACCATCCGCCGTCTGTGAGGTGACAATGAAGTTGTATCTACTCCCTGGGGTGAGTCCAGTGATAGTGACTGTGGTAATAAAGACCTCCTTAGACCAAAAAACTGAGTCATTGGCTGCCTGCACCATATACGAGTAGCTGGGTTTGCTCTCCAGCTGCTCCCACGTCAGTGTCACAGTGTTTGTGGTGACTTCTGTCGCTGTCAGGTTGTGCACGGGATGCGGTTCTGAGAAAATGAGACACATATGAACATTTGCGCTGTTAATAATCAAAACTATACAGTTAAATCCAGGTAAAAGGATCATAAATTCCTCCTCTGTTAATCAAACTTACTGGTGTAGCTACTAGCAACCACAGGTGTGCTTTCATAGTTACACACTCCCACTGTAGCAACAGAGATGTTGTAAAGAGTTCCAGACTGTAGATTGTCCAAGAGGAACCAGCTGTTTTCGGTGATAAAATTGCCATTAACGCTGGATACAGTGAAGTTATACTGTTTGTGGTCCATGTATTGTGGGAGCGGCCATGAAATATTGATGGACTTGATAGTCTTAGACATTACAACGATGGATCCAGGAGGATTTGGAACTGAGAAAGTGAGAAAAAAGACCTTTCCTCAGTAAATAATTGCATAAAACGGATGCAGCTTCATAAGAAACGACGACAGGTTCTCAATCACGACTCAGCTCCAACTCACTAGTTGCTCTGCAAACTTCCGAACTGTTGGTTTCCCAGGTTTTACTCTTGGAGACGACCACCACACAGTAATAAACCCCTGGTACAAGGTCTGTAACCACTGTGTTTGTGGTCCTGTTGTCCAGGCTCTTGTTAAACACTTGCAGCTGATTGTCTCGGAAGACGAGGACGGTGTAGGAGACCACCTGCTCGGGCGGAGCTCTCCAGCTCACAGAGAGGTTGGTGGTGCTTCCTGTGACTGTGACATTAGTGGCCGGAGCAGGTTCTGTAGAAACATGTCGCACCAGATGTTACGAAAGTTCAACTGCCCACCGCGCCGTTTCGAGCCTGAACTTTAGTCAGCAACAAAAAGTCTCGTCTTACTCGTGTCGATCGATATCATCGTTACTTCGGACCGGACCCCGTCCACGACCGTGAACACCTCAAAATAGTACAAGGCTCCCGGGGTCAGATTGGAGAAGGTGTAGTTCTCGTAGGCGGTTGTGTCATTCTGAACCTTGGTGCCGGCCTGTCGTGCAACCACCAGGTAGGAGTAGTGGCCTTTGTAGTCTGGTTGTCTGAGCCAAGTCAGCTGAATGGCCGTCATATTCACGGCCTTCACCGTGAGGTTGCTCACTGCTCGGGGCACTGTGGAAAGAAGAGCGGAGCGTTCTAGAAGTGTAGAGACCACGATGGAAGACAGTATAATCAAAACTATACAGTTAATCAAAACTATACAGTTAAATCCAGGTAAAAGGATCGTAAATTCCTCCTCTGTTAATCAAACTTACTGGTGTAGCTACTAGCAAACACAGGTGTGCTTTCATAGTTACACACTCCCACTGTAGCAACAGAGATGTTGTAAAGAGTTCCAGACTGTAGATTGTCCAAGAGGAACCAGCTGTTTTCGGTGATAAAATTGCCATTAACGCTGGATACAGTGAAGTTATACTGTTTGTGGTCCATGTATTGTGGGAGCGGCCATGAAATATTGATGGACTTGATAGTCTTAGACATTACAACGATGGATCCAGGAGGATTTGGAACTGAGAAAGTGAGAAAAAAGACCTTTCCTCAGTAAATAATTGCATAAAACGGATGCAGCTTCATAAGAAACGACAACAGGTTCTCAATCACGACTCAGCTCAACTCACCAGTTGCTCTGCAAACTTCCGAACTGTTGGTTTCCCAGGTTTTACTCTTGGTGACGACCACCACACAGTAATAAACCCCTGGTACAAGGTCTGTAACCACTGTGTTTGTGGTCCTGTTGTCCAGGCTCTTGTTAAACACTTGCAGCTGATTGTCTCGGAAGACGAGGACGGTGTAGGAGACCACCTGCTCGGGCGGAGCTCTCCAGCTCACAGAGAGGTTGGTGGTGCTTCCTGTGACTGTGACATTAGTGGCCGGAGCAGGTTCTGTCGAAAAACATGTCGCACCAGATGTTACGAAAGTTCAACTGCCCACCGCGCCGTTTCGAGCCTGAACTTTAGTCAGCAACAAAAAGTCTCGTCTTACTCGTGTCGATCGATATCATCGTTACTTCGGACCGGACCCCGTCCACAACCGTGAACACCTCAAAATAGTACAAGGCTCCCGGGGTCAGGTTGGAGAAGGTGTAGGCCTCGTAGGAGGTTGTGTCATTCTGAACCTTGGTGCCGGCCTGTCGTGCAACCACCAGGTAGGAGTAGTGGCCTTTGTAGTCTGGTTGTCTGAGCCAAGTCAGCTGAATGGCCGTCATATTCACGGCCTTCACCGTGAGGTTGCTCACTGCTCGGGGCACTGTGGAAAGAAGAGCGGAGCGTTCTAGAAGTGTAGAGACCACGATGGAAGAAAGTATATGTACGTGTTGAGAATCTCAGGTCTTACTTGTGCAAGCATGCGTCTTCTCCTCCGTAGATTCACTTTGTGGCGCTACGACGGTCTTCACTGTGATATTGTAACAGGTTCCTGGATCCAAGTTGTGGATCTCAGTGCTGTTGGTGCTAACTGTTGTCTTAAACTGTGGTAATGAAACAAAGTATGTGTAGCTTGCCTGGGCTCCCTGTGGGTAGGACCACTTCACCTCCAGGGAGGAGATAGATTTAGGAATAGCCACAAGATTTAAAACAGGGTTTGGTCCTAAAAAAATATAGCAGGAAAGAAGAAAGAAAGAAAAATAGATTATTGCCTGTAGATATGCATATGTATCCTTTGGTGTGCGTGTGTTTGTTTGTTTTTTAGAAAGTTACTTACGGGTAAAATCTGAATAATGAACAGCTGTGCTGTGCAAATTTTGGATTCCGTTTGTTATTAAAGTTATATTGTAAAGAGTTCCAGAGGACAGATTGAACAGTTCTGTACGGTTGACAGAAGTGGTGATGGTTTGCATTTCCTTGCCGTCTGATTGATACGTGACATTGTAACTGAGGGTTTGCACCCCTTCCATCAGAGCAGGAGTTGCCCACTCCAGAAGGAGCGAAGAGTTTGTCTTCAGACTGACCATGATGGAACCAGGAGGGGTCGGGCCTGGGAATAACAGGTAAGTATGCATTTACCATGACTGTTCCTGGAATAAACCAGGTAAAACAGAGCAGACGGTTGATTTATTTGTTGCCATTCATACAGCAAATTTAACAGTTATTAGCTACCATCCAACAGCTCCCAGCCCAGAATGGGGAACTTACTGGTGGCAAACTCATACTGTTTAGAAGTCTCCTCGAAGCTTCCAGCTACAGACGTCACCGTGATAGCATAGCTCCTCCCGGGACCTAAACCAGTAATGCTGGCCGCGTTCGCCGTCGTTGCATTCTTATAAACACTTCCCGAACCCGTCTCGTTGACGTCGACCAGAAAGTGCTGAAACTTCCCTCTCGGCAATGACCAGCGGATGCTCAGGCTGACGGTCCCCCTCTTTGTCAACTCGATGTTTCCAGGCTTCTCGGGTCCTATGCAGTGAAGGCATTATATAGTGCTTAGAAGTGGACAGTGTAGACCTAACTGTAGGTCCAATCGACCTGAACTTACGTGTGAAGGTACTCGTGGAGGCTCTTTCTCCTTCATTTGAGGGATGTACTGCAACTGCGGCTACACTGATGTTGTACTGGGATCCAGGTGTCAGCTCTTTAATGACGAAGGAGGTTTCAGTGGTGGTGTTTTCTATGTTCTCTCCTTCTCCAGCCACGCGGATTGTGTACAAGGCGGCGTTTCCCTCTGGTTCTGCCCAGCTCAGAGACAGGGACGAGGTCATGACATTGGTGACGGTCAGGTTCCTGACCACAGCCGGTTCTGCAAACGTAAGGGACGATACAAGGGTCACGATGCCACGACAGAGGCCCATACGGGTACGTGTAAGCTATCGAAAGAGGCAATTACTTGTCACCGCAGACAATGCGCCTTTAAAAAACGCCTTTAAAAACATGAATCTCTCTCCTGCAGCAGAACCCTGAACTCTCACTTGTATGCAGTGACACAGTCTGTCCTTTTCCTTCAGTCCAACCATCAGCCGCCACAGCAGAGACGGTTACGTTGTACTGGACCCCAGGTGTCAGGCTGTGGATGGTGTGAGACAGCGCCGTCGTATTTTCAGTCCGGTTGTTGATTCCATCGGTCCACTGGACTTTGAAAGACTGCCCCCCTGCGGGTTTGGTCCAGTTGAGAGTCGCCGACGACGTCGTGAAGTGAGTCACTTGGAGATTTGTGACTGCTCCTGGTTCTGGTTAAAAAAGGGGGCAATCCTGAAATATCAGGGGTGCATTTCGAGGTTCGCTGTCCAACCAAAAGCCGGTAGAACATATGACTTCATCGGACTTACGCATCGTTGTGTGGAGAGACGTGGTCCCGTTTTCAGAGGCTGGTCCAGGAATGAATGTTCCTACCGTGGTCGGTATTGCTGATGCCATTGTTCCAGTTTGTGTTGCTGTTTCTGCAGCTGTTAGTGTTGGCATTGCTGCTGTGGTCCAAGCCCCTGTCTGAGTGCTGCACTCATCTGGTAGTTGTAACAGAGAGAATTTCACAAAAAAAGCACCAAATAACTATGCCAATAAATAATATCGAAGGTCAGATTAAATTCATATACAAAAATGTATTGACAGAATGGAAGTATAGAAGACAAAGTGAACTTACTGCTGTCACACTGTGCCTGGCATATCTGGTGATGGGGGAGAGAAAACAATGTGTTTTTTACACCAGTAGAGGTCAGCAGTGAGTTTTATATATAATTAAACGCAACATATATAAACTCAGCAACAGGAAGTCAGTAAATTTAGCATCGACATTTAGCAACGATTAACCACTTTTTCAGCTCTGTGAAAGCCTCTGTGTTCTTCTAATATTTAAATTTTTGCCAAGTGTATTTGAGGAAATGGGGTCAAACCTGGGCATGTTTAACCTGTAGTTAACAGGTTTATTTATTAAGTGAACTGAAAAGTTACGCTGGTGATATTTGTTGAAAATGAGGGTTTCGTCCTCGTTATAAAACCTGTGGCCTCAGGAGATGCAATTAGCTGAATTATGTCGTTTATCTACTCATAAAAACGTCAGCCTCTGCCATCTCTCATATGCGCTCTCTGCGGCCTCCATCGACGGCGCTGGACCTTGGTCATCCTCTGTATCGTGAGGCTTAGATCCCACATTACTCATTAGCCAAACTTTTAACATCCATCGTCGCTGACACGCCGCCTGTGTGCGGCTTTATCGCATGGCTAACCATTAAACCCATGGCATCATCGCACAAATTCCCCTTCCCCAGCCGAGTCTACATCAACGATTAACCACATTGGACCTCAGGCTCCACCTGGGAATGGCTGCTAAGGTTGGGCCGAGCAGGCGTTCCGATCAACAGCCATGTGAAGGTCGTTTTGAGCGCCGTTCGGCCACCTTGTTTGGCCCGAGCGTCAGTCTAACTGGGATTTGCATAGATAATTTCTGACATGGGAACAGCATCTCACCAGCTGATTCACTTTTGTGGCATTTCTCTACTCTCTCTCTCTCGGCTCTGTGTGTGAAAACACCCAAAACGACTGATTTTTCTCAGTCTTGCCCACCTAAAATTCCCCAAAGTGAAGAACTCCGGTCGCTTTGAACCCCCGTCCCAGTGGACAGAAACCCATCCCTTCCTTTCACTCCTCGAGGGAATTCCAGCCCACTCTTTTTTCCCCGCCTAATGAAACCCTTCCACAGCACAGAGGAGAGCCTCACAGGTTTGAGACTCCTGAGGATCTGCCTGTTTACGTGCTACACTGCACATTCAGGCAATCTCGTGCACATTTTTATGTGAGTGGAACAGCATTTTAAAGTGATGAGCGGGATTCTGAAGATGGGGGACCAGAACAATCTTTAAAGTGCCACAAATCATTTGAGCTGCTTTTTATTTCTCATTCCATTGTCTTAATTATTTCTGGAAAACATCTTTACGCCTGCATTACATCACAAGCTAAAAAAAGGGGGACATTCTGTTCTTTAGATATCCACATGCTTCCTACTTCCTCAAAGAATACATCACCAATTAAAAAGGGTTTTAAATCGCTGCAACTTTCAGGGAAATATGCAGCTGTGAGAGGACCCAAAAGTCTTTTTAAGTGCTAAAAAAGTCAAACTTTACAGATTTTTGTAATCTGCTGCAGCCAAACAGCCGGTTCCAGGTGTGAAACTGTCCAACCCCACGGCCTCTTTATCCTCCACACGTTAGCGTCAACGCTCACATACCAGGGTGTCACAATAAGATTCCCCTTTCTCCCAATTTTGTGCTTTTATAAGAATATTGATGTTGACTTCAGCTGCTAGGACTGCGGCTTCTCAAATGTTTTATTTACTTTGGCTCTCTTCCTGAGGATCACTTCATTTCTCCTGAGTAAATAAACAAAACAAAGTCTCGAGCCATTACGCCTTGGCATTGACTCAAAGAACAGAAATAACTCAAGTCCCCAGTCTCGAACCTCTCCACTTCAGATAAGGACTGCGATTTATTGTTATCTATTTATCTATTTTCTTTCGCTTGAGGACGAATATATTACGTTGATTGTGAAACATACTTGGCGGCGACTCGGCCAGCGACCCCTCTGACCCCGTGTGCTGTATCTGTGCCCTCTCATTGGGCCCGTCTGCAGGAGGAGGAGGAGGAAATGTCTGTACTGGCTACTATATAAACAGTACATCAAGCCCGCCTCCGTCCCAGTCGCCTTTATTCCCAACAGCTCGCTCCTCTGATAACGCCCAGCAGTTCCTTCCTCCACAATAACACCCACGCCACAAAACAATCAGTGCCACCTTAAGGCTGTTTGCTCAAGGACCAGCCCACCTCCCCACCTGACGGGGGACCAGGAAAATCTGCTCCTGATCCGATTTCTGGAGTTATCGGAATATAGATGTGATGTGCCAGATAACAGCCATAATTAGATGATGACAAATCAAGTTAACACACCTGAATTTCTCCCCCAAACTAGAAAACGGTAACGATGGAGTCACCACGTGGGTGGGAAGAGGAAGCCAGCAAATGTGGCGTGCAGCTGCAGAAAGTTTACAAAGTTTCTTCTCTTCTGCCCAGCGTCACTACTCTGGATGAAGTCCCATAATCGGACTGAAGCATAGAATCCGGAGGTTTTTGACTGTCGCTTTTCTCACGTGCATGTAAACGCAGCGCATTAGATTATCACATTACAATTCCTACGATCCGAATAATTGCAATAACTAGATCAGGCGCCGTTCCATAAATATCAGAAATGTGATGCTCAATACATCCTGGGTGACCTGCTTCAGTCCCCTTATTGGATTTCTTTTAGTCCATTCACACATATTGGTCACTATAGCGGACAGCTAGTCGAAAGCTGTTATGTGGCCATAGGGCTAAAATCTTGAATCTCGAAATCTTGGCTAATCTTCTCATAATTCGTGCATGACATGGTTGGAGTCCATTCATATGGTGTAATGTAAGGTTCGCTCTTCCTGTGTGCAAATCATTCCATCTGGAACATCACATCTCCGCTCTTGGCATTACATCGCTCCCGCTTTCTTCCTTTAAATCAGACTGCATTCAAAATTTGGATCTTTTTCTGGAGAGGACTAAACACAAATCAGCATATCTACAATAGAAAGATATATTACATCGGTCTAAAGGTATCTTTATCGCCATTAAAGAATGTTTAAGTGACATATCATTGCAATGCAGGTCTTTGATTCAGCTCATTTGTGCATGCTTATTTTGCTGCCTGGTCAATATAGAATCATTCAAAGTTCCTACTTTTGTACATGCTGGATTTGTTCAGGTGGGAAAAGGTCACATATAAAGTGAATAACTCTATCCTCTGCTCCATTTTTGAGTTCTTATGCAATTCTGAGCACCTCCTTCTCCTTCTATGTTCAGTTCATTGCCTCGGAACTGGGTGATGGACTCACTCTTTGTTTCTGTTCTAACATAACTTCCTGGCATTTCCGGAGCCCACCCTCGGACTGATAACATGTGCGGGGACCATCAAGGACTCCTGAGTTAATCAACGCACCGTCTTTCAGACTTCTGAAGCCATTCTAGTCATATAAAGGAAGATGGGAGCCACGTGCCAGCTGCTGATAAATCAACACTTCACGGACTGTATGTGATTCACGGACTGATTGTTCCCTGACTGCCTGTCAGGGAACAATCCTTAATGTTCTCGTGACTGCCTGGAAGGACTCCAGCACCACTGGAATGCTAATAAAGATGGATGGATGGATGGATGGATGGATGGATGGATGGATGGATGGATGGATGGATGGATGGATGGATGGATGGATGGATGGATGGATGGTGCCTAAACACACATCAATGAAGTCATTTTCTTACTGAGAAATTGTTCCAGGGCATTTCTTACGTCAGCATTTCTTACTTCCTGCTGCAGTGCATCGTGGGTTACGGTTAGGGTTTTTACACAGGCAAAGGCTTGTTTTGAGCGCTAACCACCTCTGCATGGGTCTTGATATGGGAACTCACTGTCTTCCTCCGCTGATAGTAATATTTTCCACCCTCTAACAAGTTATTTGGGGACAGAGATGCTCTGCAATGATGATCTCCTGCTTTTGTAGTCAAATAAGCTAGCAGCTATTATAAAATCCCAGACTGTCTGTACATACACGATTAACAGTTAGCACTGTAGCTGCCTATACATACGATCTGCCAACAAAAAGGTCTTTAATACAAACAAGCTTGAAGTACAAATTTTAATCATTATGTTTTGTACCAAACATGAGTAATTGTCTGGGGTTTTATTCTCCCACTCTGCTGACGAAAATTAGCCCAGAAATCCATAAACAAAACACAACCGTCTCTCTCCTGTGACATACCGAGGAAACAGGAAATGCTGAAGGCCGTTAGCTACTGTATGACTGCGCTGGTCTCCAGGTACAGTAGCCCATCAGCCTCCCACGCCACAGTCCTGCTGCCGCTATCACACACCACATCAGAGACTATGGAAATGAGCAACGCACAACAGTCTCCAATGCTGTGCCGGCTTAAGTGAGCTGATGACTGCAGATACCCGCTGTGAAACAATGGTCTCGCACAGTAAATCCCGCTCCTGTTGCTGCTCACCCTGCAACGTGCGGAAAATGTGCATGCGTTTGAACACGCTAATGCTATTTAGGCTGATTGCATGAGTGTGACTGATGCATGAGGAAGGACAACCAGGGCAAATGTATTCTCTTTTCCATTCAAAGCTGTAAAAGCTTGAATCAAAAACCACTCAAAGCTTGAGTCTGTGTAGCTTTGTCGTGACCAGCCACGGGCGGTAGTGCACATTGCTTGCTATGCTAGCCAGCAGTTGCTTGTGATTCGCCCAGCGGTGAGTGAGGGCAATCTGCCGACAATGAGGCCTTTGAGGACGAGAGACAAGTCTGTGTCTCATTTACATGCACTGGGAACTGTGACTCTTTGTAATCCCTTGTGCACATGCTATGCAAAACCAGGTCGAAGGCAACATGTTTGGGGCTGTTAATTTGAAACTGGACTGTCTTGACACAGGCTTGTCAGGAGTGGGCGGAGGGGGCGGCATTCCACAAAGGATGACTCGACTGGTGGCTTTTGAGTTTTAATTCGGAGAAGAATGGGAGTTTTTTTCCGATTTGACGTACGTCACGGCATATCTGCAATGCAAAAACAAAGTGCATCACGGTCAGCCTACAGATGGGCCGTTTCTTCGAACTGTTTGTGAACGTCACATGACCCGGTCCCAAGTTTCGCCCCACAGATAACTGGGTCGGGAAGGGGGTGGGGGGGGGGGGAGATGCGGTATGTTGATACACGGCTGAGTGTTGTCCTGTTTATTTTTGCATTCAAATGTGACAAAGTCGGCACGATACAGCAGCAGCAGGGATGTGGAACAATCAGCCAACAAGACTGCTATGACGTTAGCGGTTCAGCAAAAATGGGTATAATAGACAGCTGTTTTACCACGATGTTTTGTAAATGATCCACTCTACCAGAGGATAATTGAAGTAATATGATAGTTAGAATGAATTTGGTTTACGAAACTGAACAATAAAGTTTTGTTTTGTGGCGGCTTGTGTACTGTGAATATCTAATAAATTTCCATTCAGAGAAGCAAACAGCAATACTTCCCTTTTTGAAAACCATCAACTTCCTTGGTACCTGTAGTAAACCTTTGTTCTCAAAGGTCCACACTGATACAAACATCGGATTCTTCCTAAAATCTGAGAAACAGCTTCGCCCATAATGTCTGTGGTCATATATAATATATATACTATAACACGGAAGTGCATGCTAATGCTAGCATACTGACCTTCGGCCACAGTTCACAATTCAAGTGGAAATTTCATGTTAAACTAATTATTTTTAAGGGACTTGGAGACGTGCGCAGTGAGCCGACATCTCTGACAGCAACAAATTGTATTCAACATTAACAGGAGGAACTTTGAATATTCCATTGGAGTTAAAACCACATTTTCCTTAACGAGTCTCTATTGTGTTGGCCAATATTGACATGATATGATCTTCCTCTCTTGCATATGAAATAAGAAGACAAAACCATAACATCCTGGAGACCTGAGGCCGAGAACCCAAAAGTGGCAGGTGCTCAGCTGATTTCACCGACAAAACGCCGAGTCAGCATCGATTCCTCTTCCCGGTTTCATCACTGATAATTAACACGTCGCGGTAATGGTTCACCAGTGTGACTTTTCACAGTTTAAATTTACCTTCCCAGTCACGAAACAGCTGCAATGTTGCAGCAATCGCATGCATCTAGTCTCAGCATGACTCTTTTTCCCCAAAGAAGCTGCTCGACAGCATTCACGGGCCGCTGCCTTTTCACTTCCTCTCTGAAACTTCCTCTCTTTTTGAACACTGTTCTGGTGTTCAAACCTTTTCATTAACCATAAGGAAGTCAATGTCTACATCTATCTATCTATAGATATATCTATAGATCCGCCAATAGATGTATATAGATAGATAGTTGAAGATAGATAGTTGGATATGCAGCTATAGATTTCAGTTTAATCTCTGCAGGATGTGAAACTAAAGCAGTAAACAGAATATTCTCCTACTCAAGGGTCGTGGTTAGCAGCAGATAAAGACGCCACCAGAAGAGGGTGGATGGTTCTTCTGAATTTTAGACTATGCACTTTCCGATTAAAATTGTCACACCTTTTGTGCAATTATAGCTCATCTCGGTGGGGGTGTGAATAATGACCTGCTGAATTCTGTTAAAAAGAAAAACAGGTTCGCCATGTGAGACCGGTGAGTGGAACGTGAGTGGAGTTTGTCGGCCTCTTCCTCTCATTATTTCACAGATTTTCCCTTTTTTTTGGGGGGGGGCGCTCAAATCATATCTAAGTTGCAGCCTGATGGATGCTAAAGTCGTCTTAAACTGCAGCTGCAGGGGAGACAGAGACACTAAGCTGCATTCCCGACCCCTTTGTGTTGACCACACACATCCCCACATGCCATTCTCAACCTCTATCCCCTCCTGTCTCTCTCACTCTGTGGACCCAGTGGATCCCGGACAGGTGGGTTCTGGCTGCTGGATGTTCGCTGGATTCTGACGTTCCTGACCAAAATGGGAAATGTTTCATTCATCATTTTCTGGATATTCCTGGGGAAAAAAACCCTCCTGTATGTCACCCATCATTTTCTGTTTTTCCTCACTTTTTCTTTTTTAACTTTCAGAATGTTTCCGTGCCCAACAGGTGCAGTCGCGCCCACCTCAGAAAACCCCGACTTTCCCTTTCAAACCAGTCCTTCATCCAGTGAACAAACATTTTAAATGTCTCCGGTGTAAAGTGTAAGTAGAATGTGACTTCTGGAGGGGTCGTACCTTAAGCAGAGAGCTGGAGATCAGCAGAGACCACAGCGGGACGCCGACGCGCAGCAGCGGCTTCATCGTGCCCCTTCTAGCTGGACGCTCTCATGGCCAAACTTATTTATGCTCATGAAGTTAAGGCTTTGTTTCTTGTCTCTGCGGTTTCCGATCAACTGTCGCTCCATCAGACGAAGGGGAAACTTTCCCCCTCCTGCGCTTGACGGGGGAGGAGCGGCGACCGAAGCGCGTCAGAAGTGAAATGTGCCACTCCTCTCCTCATCACTTCAGCCGCTCCGCTCCAACGAGCTCCACTCGGGGCGCGGACTTCTTAGAAAAAGGCCGTCCGGCCATCCAAGAAAAAAAAAAAAAAGAAAGAATAAGAGTCAACCCCGCATTCCTGCCATAACTCGGCCGCGCAGGCTGCAAGGAATGCGCGTCGCGCACGGCGGTTCGTGTTCGAAATTTCCCCAAGTTGGACCGGCCTGAGGATGCCTCTCATCAGAAGACGAATGGGTTCATCATGTGACAACCCCCCCCCCCCCACACACACACACGCGCGCGCGCGCAAACACGCAGCATAATCTTTCGTAACTTTTCGCAAAACAAACACGCCAAAACTTTGAATGCTCCACTGATATTCCACAAACTCGTGTCCCTTTTGTCCAGAGGTTATCCAAAAACCTCTGGAGATGTCTCTGAATAAGAGAAATCTGATGATTTGATCATGTTGTTTCCTCTGGGGTCACGCTGGGACCGTTTCAGGCTCCTGTGCGGAGAACTGACAAACTCTTTGTAGGATCTGCTGAAATGGCCTCCAGGATCAGACATAATGGACACACTCTAACCGCTGGGTGAGAACCATGTCGGGTTTCAGTTGCACTTTTCTTTCCTTTTCAAATCCAGAAAAATGCTGCCACATGCACTACGTGCTTATTAATAGACCTTATTTTTTTTTATCAGCTTCACCAGAGTCGCGACAGGAAGTTAACGCCAGGAAAACTTCATCACCATTCAACCTTCTCACATTTAGATAGAGAATAATGAAAACCTGTGCGAGCAAGGTTTTGCTCTTTCAAATTCACTTTAAAAAAAGGAGAAAAGAACTTTGTCAAGGATGCTCCCATTAATTGTGCAACAGAGAGACGGGGACATTTTTAGCTCCGGCTCGTCTCTGGATTGACATGTTACAGTGCGAGCTGGTCAGACTCGCTTGGGAGGAAGCGTTATGCAACCCTCTGGGGACTGTGGCCACATGTTGTGTTGTTATAGATATCTCTGGTTGAGGGATTGTCTTGTTAAAGCATGTTTAACGTTTGTGTCTGACGGGTTGATGATGCTGACACACACACACTGAAAGGTGCCATTTAGAGTCTCCATTTAGCCTCATGAGTTTGGGGTGAAGAAGACGAAGAAGAAGCTAACACGTGCTATATTTTTGCATGGGCTGCCTAATGTAGGGTTGTTTCTAATGTCTTACACTGGTGTCAAAAGCAACTTTACCCACCTGATAAAGGAGAGACGCTCCGTCTGTTGCCTCCTCTTGGACAGACTTGCAAAATAGACTCCACGCTGGACACCAGAAGTCCAAGTGTGTTAATCTGAGTTCTAATTTGATAACTGCTGTTATCTGATCAGGCCTATCAGATGATGATGTATATTAACACTTGAATAATCGGATTAATCCAGAAATTGGATAGTGATGGTATATTAATGATGGCCTAAAATGTGTAAAAGCTATATAAGACCGATGCTCGTCACATTTTAGTGGAGGTGTTGTTGTTGGTCGTATTTTTTCAGACACGCAGGGGGTAAGTTTGAAGGTGGGTTTTGATGGTTCACACTTGGGTGAAAGGGCGTTAACTCGTGAGATCGGCTCTCTCGGGGCTCAAAAATAGTCTGCTTCCTCTTTTAGTATGAAGCAAAACCTCCCAAAATTTGTTTTTAGTTTCCATAACAGCAAGATTAACTGATGTGGTGCCTAATTATTCCTAGAAGAGAAGCTGCTGTAGAGGCAGAGTGGCGCAGAAGGAGGTGGGATGATTATAGCTGTCTGTCAAACAAACCTGTGCGTTCACAGGGCAGCATGAAAGTCTGGACCTCCTCTCCAATCTTCACCAGGTTGTTGTTCATCCCCTGTTGTAATTCTAGGCTCTCAAAAAGACTCCCAGGTCTTTTTCTGCCCTCTAGTTTTTGACTGCCATTCTCTCTCTAGGACAACCCCCTGGTCTATTGTGTTATAGCATTAAACATTGTTAGCCAAGGCTTTCTTCGTTGTAAGCATTTGGCCTAACAGTCTGAGCATTACTCTAAAGGGGACATGCATCAGAGCATCAGTTCTGAAAACGGTCAGAAAATGAGCCCTAGTTCCGTTATAATCAAGAGGTCACGGCCTTGACTAACCCACACCGAGAGTGAAGATGTCAGGCTCCTACGCTGGACTCTTGAAACCTGAGCGAGAACTCTGCGGCTGTGGTTCAAAGGGCAGAATTTTTCACAATACTATAACTACACTTGTGACTTCTGACTAACCTCCAGAATAGGTTAGCAGGACAGAAGAGTCACCAGAGTGAAGCCCAACTCTGTGAGCCATAACCCTGACCGAGCTTCGCTACAGACCAAATGGAGCGAGAATGTTTTATCAAAGAATGGGACATCCAGGAAAAAGAAGACACCAAAGAAACAGCAGTGAAAAAAAGTTTTGCGTTTTGGAACGCTAAGCTAAAATCTTTTCAGTCAAACTACAGTTTGAGTAACTGATGTAGTTTCCAGGGAAAATCAAAGACCTCCCTGTTGTGACTCAGCCACTTCATCAAAGGTGCTTATTTGTCTGTTTATATTGGGCCCTTTATCATAATTACTGCTGTAACTGACACACAGGCGTTCACATTTTTGCTGTCCGGGTGCAGATACGAGCGTTTGAGGACACAGCCCTAATCTAGTGTTTAAAAATGGCTGAAGTTTCATTCCTCATGGGATCATAACAGTGGTGACACTGGCAACAACAAGGGTCTCGAGTGGGGGGGGGTGGGGGGGATGAGACATCACAGAGGCATTTATCCTGCCTGGATGGTTCCATCCCACTTCTGCAGCTCCAAAACAAAAGATTTGCCAAAATTATGAAATCTGGTCACTTCAAACGTGCTTCAGCGAGTACAGAATCGTACAGATAGATTTGCTTTTCTGATTCTTTTCAGTATAAATGTGCAGTAAAAGTGTTCTGTGTTATCTTTGTGGATTGGCAGGCTGATCTTGCAATCTTTAAAATCCATCACTCTGAATATCAAACGCAGCAGAAATAAACCTGTGCTGAGCAACTGTGACCGCTAGGGGGCTCTATTTATCACCGTTGGTTCATCGGTCCAGACCGGATCATTGACTCAAAGTGTTGATCAGTTTTGATTTTGACCAAGTGTGAAAAATTATTTACTGTTGCATTTCCACCATCAAGTATCTGCAAAAAACAAAGCACAGCTGCAAAAGATAAAAGCATCAGAAAAATGTCAGGGTGGAGTGGAAGTGATGTAATAGCTTGAAAAGCCAGACAACTCAAGGCTGCCAGGTATCGGTGTGTGTGTGTGTGTGTGTGTGTGTGTGTGTGTGTGTGTGTGTGTGCGTGTGTGCGTGTGTGCGTGTGTGCGTGTGTTAGTTGAACACTGGGACGATAAATGACAGAAGAGTTCATTTAGCTGATTGGAACGGAGCAAAGGTGAGTGTGTGGGAGAGACTTATGGATGGAGAGAAGAGGAGTGAAGAGGGTCATAAATGCTGGAGAAAGGACAGAAAAATGCAGGGACTTCGCCAGCAATCATCTGAATCGTGAGAGGGGAATACTGCGACTGATTTCAGCACCACAAACATGAGTTCGGACTGAATGTGCACGTGTTGTGTATATGTTGATAAAGTATTATGAGCTGTGTTAATTCATTGGGAGGAAGAATGCATGTGGAAATGTGAAAGGAAAGGAAAGGAAAGGAAAGGAAGGAAAGGAAAGGAAAGGAAAGGAAAGGAAAGGAAAGGAAAGGAAAGGAAAGGAAAGGAAAGGAAAGGAAAGGAAAGGAAAGGAAAGGAAAGGAATCAATGATTTATTGCCATTATACGATGCAGTTGCACAACAAAACTAGAACAAAATCCTATTTCCTAGGAAATATAATGATAAAATTTAAAAAACAGAGAAGCTTGCAGAAATTGTTCAACAAAACCCACATTTCCCAGGAATTCAAAAAAATCAGAAAGTCCTGGAAGGCTTTATTCCACAACAAGTTGAGTTTTCAGTGACTTAAACCATCCATCACACCAAAACAAGTCAGATCATCTATAACTGGGATTATTTTACCTTGAGTCTGACCATCTATGGGGGATCAAGTATGACAGCAGGGTTGTCATCTCAGAGAGAGGCTGACATATGGCGACGCAGGAAGGAGGGAGGAAGAGGAGGAGAAATTATGTGGGGAGGAGGAGGGGTGGGGGAACGCAGGAGAAATAGATGCATGGAAAAGAGTGGAGCGATGCCTTTTCATGAGCGAGAGACAGAGAGAGAGAGAGAGAGAGTGGTGGGTGGTGTGTAACCCTGACTGGGATGGAGAGGAGGTGACAAAGAGGAGGAAGGAGCGGGAAGTTTGGTGGTGAGGGGGTCTCAGTGATGCGTTATAATCGATGTTTCAGCACCGCAGACGGAGGCGCTTCTGGAGAATTTCACAGCGGCTTCACTTATTTGTGGAGATGTGCTGTAACACAAAGCAACGATGATGAAGATGAAGGAGGTTTCATAACCTTGGCAGACTGGGCTGCATCACCTGCCAAAATCGGTCTCCTTTTTGGCATCTTTATGAGTTTGTTGCCACTGCTTCAAATATAACGCGTTCCAGGTGAGTCATGTGACCCTGAAAGTGAACAGTTTTCCATGAGTGTATGCCTGTGTATGTGTGTGTATGTGTGTGTCTGTGTTGGAGTGTGTGGAGGGGGCTGTTTAAAGGTGACTGCATAATTATGTCCCCACTATGTGAGAAACATACACACAAACGCGCATGCATGCCTCTCTTTAGCTCCCTCCCTCGCTCGCTCGCTCTCCCTCATCCTGGCTCTGTTGCCAAGGCTACCGTACAGCCTCTTGCTGCATATACCTCAACGACTCTGCCGCCTGTGGATCTCTCTCTCTCTCTCTCTCTCTCTCTCTCTCTCTCTCCTCCAGGATACAAACAAAAGAGAAGCCATAAGACTTCCGGACCTTTATCTCTCTCACACACGCAGATGCATTCAGATACCCTGCCTCACAAACACCCTCAGCCCCTCTGAGGTTTCGTACTCTCTTTCTTATCCCAGACGGAGGAGCAGTGAAGGGGGACCGGCGCGGTTCCTGGGATCTGTCTCCTGGTCTTCAGGCTCAGGGGGGAAGCAGAGCGCCGCAACGGCGGATGGTGATGTGAAGACGGGCTCATCCAGGTAAGAGGACATCCCTGCTGTATACGAGCCTCCACTTCTCTCCCCCTCCTCCTCACCCCAGCACACACACGCCCACAGTGCGACATGTGGTGAATACCAATTCCCCATAAACACAACCAACCCAGCGGTTCCCGGCTGCTAATACCCAGGCTGTAAAAAGGTAGGGATCTGTTATGTGTCACCCATTTCACAACATCGGGGGACGGAGGATTCGCCAACAGGTTGGTCCCCGGACACTTCCTCTCTCATTTATTAGCATCCGGAGCTTGATTTCCTCCGTCATGTCTAAGTGACGGTGTGGGAGTCACCACACAGAGCTGCAACAGTCCACCTTCCCGGGTGATTCATGACTAGCCCATCCGGTGCTGCGCCGTGTGGTCGCTCCGGCTCACCGTGGACGCGTACGTGATATGAATGGCATGTTCTTCTGGCATGAATGACGGTCAGACAATGACATTCCGACGCTGGCATGGTGATGCAGCGTGATCACAATCCCTCTTGCCCCCCGAGAATACAGATGCCGTCCCCTCGACACGTTGAAACATTAGTCTTTACAAAATGGTTTGTGTGGTTTCCCACTGAAACAGTGCTGCGTCTGCGGTGTAAAGGTCCTTTTTGACTGAAGCGTGATGGGGAAGCTCCCCCCTGGATGTATCTCTCACATTACCATCCCGTCATCACATCCACAAAGCTCTATCTCCGCCTCATCCAGCACTGCAACAGCACGGCTGCTCTTTCACACTCTTCATCCACCTGGAAACAGCAAAAGGATGACTTTTGTCTGATTTTTGCTGTTACGATGTGGACGTTACATCAAACAGAGCACAGCAAATCCTTTGGAATATAGGGACTAGAGATTTAAGCACATTGCTTTCCAGATGGAGAGACTTGGAGCGTCAGGAACGTCCATTAAAGCGCCAGCTGTCACCAGAAAGGATAAATGATTCCAAGTAAATACCTCTCTGTCTGTCACATAGAGGCCATGTGCTTACAAAAGGGTCCGTTCAGACCCTGCTGGCTGGTGGACGCCTTAAATTGATCAATGGAAACCTGCAAATCTTATCATTCTGACGACTGACGGGTGTCTGAGTCACTCGAGTTCAGCTATTTTTCCATCTGTAATCATTTAGGCTGGAGGTTTCTTCATCACTTTTTCTATCTTCCATGTTATTTAAAGAAAATTTCTTTGCTCATTTCAGTCCATTTTCTTGAATGTGAACCACAATGATGATAATGTGATGAGAAAAACACTTTTACCATTGAATTTTTTTTTTTTTTTTACTGTTATTTCGCTAGTATTTGACATGTTCTTGGAAGTCCACAATTAAGTGCTGCTGTAATTATAGCCAGGAGAGTTTTACTTTTTGTCTATTATTAATATAGATAAATTCTACTTTAAGAATAGATCCTAAGAATAATCTGTGCCATGCTAAGAATTTATCAAATTTAAAGTGAGTTTCACCATCACAATGAATAGAATATAGGGAATGTTGAAAAATAAATACAGGTGTAGAAACCATAAAAATGCTTTATTTCAAAGGTGAGACAGGCTCTTTATTCATGTTGTTTGTTGGGCAACACACAAGTCACAGAGATCAATTTACCAGACACACACAAGTCAAACAGCCCAGCTTCCACCAAAGAAAGTGACTAAAAAACAAATATTTTCACCCCAAATGATAAAAGCAGAGTGATTTTTGGATACACAAAGGTTTATTGTCAATTCAGGTTTGTTTGTGCTTTTGTTTCTACAGTCTATGCACAGGTGTGTGTGTGTGTGTGTGTGTGTGTGTGTGTGTGTGTGTGTGTGTGTGTGTAAAAACGGTATCTGGTTGCCATGGTTACAAAACACAACCTCACTGCGTCAGTGCTTAAGACAAACTTATGCGATTTCCTCCCATTCATCCCTCCATCCACTCGCTCACCTGTCTATCTATTGTTTAGCACCGAAGCCAATTATATGTGTGTGTGTGTGTGTGTGTGCGTGTGTGTGCGTGTGTGTGTGTGTGTGTGTACTTTCTATGTGCGTACATTGTATGTATGCATGTTGCCATGACTACAGGCCAGGCTAACTGGCGTCATCACTTTAAAACCACCACTGTAGCAGCAAGTAAAGCAAGACCGAAGAGAAGTCAGAGCCAACAAAGAAACACACACACACACACGCACGCACATGTGCACACGCACATGGCTGACTCTATTCTCCTGAGCTCAGATGCATACAAATCTGAGCAGTCTGAATGTATTTCTGAGGGCATCTGTCAGCGGTGGAGGTGCGGTGGACTCGTCACTGGGCAGCAGAGGAAGGGTGGTGGAGAAGCAGCGACAGTTTATTGTGTCACCTTACACCACCATCCTCCGCTCATGTAAGCACAGCTGGGAGCTGACAGGGGTGTTACTCTGATTCATCATTTCACCGAAGCAGATTACCGAAGCCCTTTCAGAGGGACCACTTGAGTCACAAATTGCTGTTTTGCCTCAGTATTAGCAACATTTTGCATGTTTTTGATTTGATTGATTAATGATTGTTTTATTTTGGTGTTTTACAAGAAGCAACATTTGCTGCATTGTGTGTTCCAGATTTGCCTCTGCCTCATAATGGCCAGCAACAGCTGCTTGCCACAGGGTGCAGGATTTAGCTTGATCATGTGATCTAACCCCCCGTTTCCAGTTCCCTGCCGTCTATTATAGGTGAGTCATATGATCAGCATCACACCGCTAACTGGGCTGACCAGGAAAACCATTGTCCTACGCATTGTTGGTCAGCAGTCATTGATGAAATCTGGCTCCCAAGCGCTCACGACAAATTTAGCCATCAGCAACACGTTCACACAAAAGTGATATGTGCGCAAAACAGCCCCCCGCCACTCTTGCGGGCCCCCGCATTCACACATCCTCGCCACGGACCACGTGGCGGTGATCAGCCAAATGTCCAAAACACCTTTATTAATGGTTGAAGGACAAAAGTGTCAGGCGTAAAAGGATTTTGAATACACTGCTGACTGATGGAGTGTGCATTTGTGCCTGTGTGTGTATGTGGGTGTGTGTAGGTGCCTGTGTGTGTCAGTATATCATAATGCTCAGGATGGATGAGAGGGATGAGAGCCACTCTGTTGCCAAGGCGACGGACAGGGCTGTAAACACACTACCCCTGACTCATCTCTCCACAATAGAGCTTCTCTCTCTCTTTTTTACACACACACACACACACACACACACACACACACACGCACATGCACACGCGCGCGCGCACACACACACGCACGCGCACACACACACGCACACACAATTTGAGTCTAATCTGAGGGAGACAAGAGGATCCGGAGATGAGAGCCACTCGAAGCTGCTTAGGTATACATCTGAATAGATCCATGGAATTAACATTGCTCCCTGTGTCACACACACACTCACTGACACAACCTGGTCATCAGTTTATATTTTAGTTGTATTTGACGATGTAACAGCAGGGTTGTGAAGGATGTACTTTTTGAGGGGAGAATCTGAACTTCAATCATCAGGGGGATCATGACCCGTCGGCTGAGCTCCACCCGTTCCCACACTGAGGACTCCATCTTCCTGCGGCCCGACGAGGACCCCGTCTGGCTGGACGAGCCTGCGAAGATCGAAAAGCTCGGGGACGGCGTCCCTAAAAACGACCAGTTTCCAAAATGTAAAGACGGGCCCGCAGGGGGCCAGAGCCCACAGGGGGAAGAAGTGTTTATGCACAAGGTATACGCGCTGGTGGTCCAGATCCACTGCTGGGCCGCAGTGTTTGTCATCTCCCAAGTCACGGTACGTGAACAGACAGCGTGTAAAAGGAGTTAAAACGCGTCGATCATCTGGGCAGCACGATGGATTTGCAGAAGTTTGGAGTCAGATCGATTCTCCTCCTCTCTGCAGGGCTATTGGGTCTTTTTCGTGCTGGAAGGAAACGGACCAGTCTCTTCCGTCTACAAGGCCCTGCAGGTCATTGACTTCTACCTGGGCTTCATCTTACCCTGCCACCCCATTTTTGGAATGGATGTAAGCAGAGGCTGATGATGATAATCTGAATTTAGTGTTGGCTGTGTTTAACCAGCCATTTCTCCTGCTGTATCCTCAGTCGGTGGTGCTGATGAGGGAAGTTCTAAACACCAAACAGCACAACTGGATCATCCACGGAATAGCGGGGATGGGTGTGGCCATCTGCGTTGTCATGGTAAAACATGGAATGGCTCAAGCGGCTTCCAAATTTTCAGTTATTTATTTATTTGTTACTGTGAAATGGAGGCTAATTTGTGTCCTCCACAGGTGGTGCACATGGTGTACAAATGGCGCCACAATTCTGGTCTGTGCTCGGGAATGGCGTCGCAGGACATGGGCGATCGGCGCCAGTCCGTGAGCCGCCAGCCCTCTTTCACCCTGTCAGAGTGGACAGACGCGCAGGAGGATCTTCTGGATACAGACGCTGCCCCCCAGACCCCTGTGTTTGAAATGGGGACAGACACCAAGACAGAGGGCGACGCCGCCACCCTCACTGTCACAGCTGTAGGCCTTCAGGAGAGGTCAGAGCGATGACATCATTCGCCACTGGCGTTAATCCTAGACAGTTTCATTTCCTGAATTCTGATATGATCATGTAATATTCAAATGATGAAATTGTACGTTGTGCATGCGTGTAACCACAGGAGGGGCTCCAATGTGTCCCTGACCTTGGACATGTGTACTCCGGGCTGCACCGAGCCCTACGGCTACGGAGCCCAGTTGTCCCCCAGAGACCAATCAGCCCAAGAGTATCTCCGCCAGGGGACACACGTCTTGACCCCCATCATGCTCCACACGCGGGCCATGGACGACCAAAGCCTGCAGTCCGAGTTCTATGTGAGTGCATCAATGGCAGCCCGCCCACCTGCATGCTTTAGATCAATTGCCGGGCGGGGGGGGCGGAAAGGCTGATATTTCAAGAACAGATGACAACATGTCTGCCAGACATAAAGAGCATCCAGCTAAGATCACCCACATTCAATTAGGCAGCACCAGTGGACAGAGAGTGATGTCACCCTGGATATTATATTCAGACGACAGCTCTCTCTCTCTCTGCTTCTCTCTCTCTCTCGCCCTATATACGTATCTCTCTATCTCTCACCCTCCATATGCCAATGGTTGACTCGCCTATGTTTTGCGTCCATCAACAGGAAACTCCCATGAACTTTGTTGACCCGAAGGAATACAACTACCCAGGCCTGGTGAGAAAGAACCGCTATAAAACCATCTTACCCAGTAAGTAACACAACTGTTGAACACTGTTTCTCTGACATGCTTCTCTTATAAGAACATATGGTGCTGCCTATGGTGCGGCTTTTTGTTTGACCCTAGCTCATTAAGTCTTTTACCGACATATACTTAACATCCTGGTGTGATGATCAGGAGACAGTCATGTGACTCAGCCAGGAAGTAATGTCTCTTAAATGGTGTTATCACCTGGACACAAGGAAGGAGCTTCAAAAAGCTGTTTTTAAAAGGTTTAAACACATTGAACAGTTCCAGATCACATCCCATATTACATTTAAACTGTACTGGCTGTACTTTATGAGGAAATTAATAAAAACTAGTGCAATGAAAGTAAAAGCAGCTTATTTCTAATTCAGGAATATTTACCACTTAGGCCCAACGTGACAACAGTACCTTTGATAAAAATGGGACTAAAAATGAACAAAATAAACCATTATAAATGTGTTGTATGTGATGTTAAATGGGTCTGGTATACCTGTTATAAAAGGAAAAGTGAGATGGACACAAACTTGCACCATCTTCTTGTGCACCATTGCAGCAGGTCTCATCTTAACCTTGTATATCTACCTCCAGACACGCACAGCCGAGTGATCCTGAAGTCACATGATGAAGAGGATTTCCTGTCTACATACATCAATGCTAATTATCTTAAAGTAGGTGTGTGTGTTTGTGAGTGTGCGTGCATGCATGCTTGTTTGTGTCATGAGGTCATAATTGTCCTGGTTACGGCTCCACTAAGGCTGCAGTAAACAAATGAAGTAATGTGTTGTTGGACCGAGTGTCCTCGCAGTGATAGCATGTCCTATGGTTCAGGGTTATGGGGACGAGGACCGTGCCTACATCGCAACCCAGGGACCCACCGTCAACACGATGGGGGACTTCTGGAGGATGGTTTGGCAGGAAAGGAGCCCGATTATCGTGATGATCACCAACCTGGAGGAGAAAAACGAGGTCAGTGCGGCTGAAAGCATGATGATGATGATGATGATGATGCTGGATGAGTGAAAACACACACGGGAATGTGTTGTTGTTTGCTTTAGAAATGTGCAGAATACTGGCCCGAGGACACTGTGACCCACGAGGGTATCGAGATCACTGTCGTCACTGTTACCCAGGAGGATGACTACAGTCTGAGGGTGTTTACCTTAAACGTAAGCCACATATAACATTTATGAATGCTAATATGTCTTTTCTGGACTAATATATAAATACACTGTCTGCTTCTGATGCTGCAACAAGGCTTTTCCAGTCTATTGTGACTTCATGATGGGCGCTCGCTGTTTATTTGTGGGTCAGTGCGCGATATTAGCTTCAAAACAAACATCGCATCTTATTAACTGCTGCCTGATTACCAACCCCCCAGGGAATCATCATATAAGTGTGTATAAACCTCAGTTCCTCCTATTTATGGGGTCTAGCTGGTGGATTAATTAGGAGACCTGCAGGTGAAGGGTTAGGTGATGGCAGAGGAAGAATTTAGAAACTGCCAGGTCCATGCCATGTGTCGATATCTGTGTGTGCGCTAGTGCGACGGAGAGGAGCGCAGTCTCCATCATTACTGGTACACCTCGTGGCCTGATCAGAAGACTCCAGACAAGGCCCCGCCTCTCCTGGAGCTGGTGCAGCAAGTGGAAAGGGCCCGGGATGAGGCCCCACCCTTGGCCGGTCCTACAGTTGTTCACTGCAGGTACAGTTTGTGTGGAATCACTGCATCCACGGATAATCTGGCATTCTCATCTCTGTCTTTTAACTGTCCCGATCTCCGTCTGCAGTGCTGGTATTGGTCGAACTGGCTGCTTCATCGCCACCTCCATCCTTTGCAAGCAGCTGAGGACTGAGGGCGTGGCGGACATCCTGAGGACAATGTGTCAACTCCGTCTGGACAGGTGATGTAAACTTCAGCATCATTAAGTCTATTTAAATTGATCTACACACTAACAAATGTGCAAACCAAGGCTGTTTGTTGTGGTTAATGAAATCATCGTGAATGTTTAAGCCAGCATAAAGGCATAAAGGATCCATAAATGTGCCCACAGCCAACTAATACAAGACAGGCTGGAAGATTGATGCTGACTGGGGATGCTCTTTAGGCGCATAAGACGATGTGGTTGATCATTTGCATCCATTGCGTCAAACCACTGAGAAAGCCACTTGAGCCACTGAGCAACACAGCCAAAGTTGAACAGAGGCGTTTAATTCCTAAAAGGCTCCTGATCACCGTTGTAACTGCTGTAACAGTGACCGGTTGCATTGTCAGCAGGGATCCAGGAGGGACCACTTTTTATACATTTAAAAAATTTTAGGATACATTTAAAGAAAGCATTGTTACTTCCAACATGACTGTATAACTTCAATGAAGACCACGTTTCTCGTGATAAAGCAAACATCCGCGGCTGATTTTCAGTATTTCGCGTGTGTTTCACCAGGGGTGGGATGATCCAGACGTGCGAGCAGTACCAGTTTGTGCATCACGTTCTCAGCCTGTACGAGAAGCAGATATCTCACACCGCCGAGGAGTAGACTCAGCCACACCCGGACCGAGACACACCACTGTACACCGCCTCTGGCGGCACGCACCACGTAACCTAGCGTCATCTCAGTTTCACCCTTTAACACGTTTAAATCACGTCAATCCCATCACCCGACAGGTAAATCCAGAGACGTGTGTATTGTACATCCAAGGGCAGCACAAACGGCGGGAAGCAAAGAAGGCCCCAAACCTTTAGACCACACCTGCTATTATCTCTGATCCGGTCAGGCCTAAAATAAACTGAACCTGCACCTCTGCCACCATATCGTTTGCACCGCTGGGGATCTTCTTTCAATACTGTACATGAGTCATCGAAATCTCAGTCAGCACCAGGTCTGAAATAGCTCCCTCCCGTATCCTGTGTACAGTTACAGAAAGGTTAAACTAGAGGTGAAAAAGAATTGAATAATCTGCAGTGACGCGGAGCGCCAGACTGAGGAAAATGAGTTTAGCCTCCTTAAATTGGCATCAGTAAGGGTGCTTTTATTGGTGCCAGCATAATTTAAACCCAGAGAAGAGCTCAGATACCAGGGCGATATTAGATTTTAAGCTTGACATGAAATATGAGTTCACTAAAGTCTCCACTCAGTGATTATCACTTTTAATGTAAAAAAAAATGGAGCCCGTCGCTGTCAGGAGCCACTTCATCTTCCAGTTGCATGGTGCTAAGTTTTAATTAAAGGCATGTGCAATGGAACATAAGAATGTATTACACATAGGTTATCGATTAAATCGAATTGGAATTTCCGATTAATCAATAGCATCTGTGTTTTGTTCTGGGTTTTTTTTTAACCCTGCTGCCTGTGCAGTCCTCAGTGATGTTTACAGTAAGAACTCCACGTACGCCGAGGCCTCACAGAGCCAGCGCCACCAAGGTCAAATCAAAAACCATCCGATGCGAAGTAAAACAATTTAGAGCGGTTTTGCGACCCGCTCTGCGACGCCTCCGTGCCGAACTCGAGTACGTGCGGTCGATTCCGGAAGGGGTCCGGGGCCTAAACTACACGAAGCACAACTAGACCGACCGAGGTTGTCTCTGATATTCAGCTGTAAATCTCCCTTTGATTTCCCCGTATTGTGTTTTAATTGTGTTGAGTTTAATGGATTGCATGAGTTGTACGGGTCCCCATAGGGTCCCAGATCAAAGCAATGTGTTTGGTTGTCCTGCTTCCTGTTTAGAAAAGGGGTTGAAGCCTGTTCTACTGCTTGCTCACGGCCAATGCTTTTGATACAGTTTGCTTTTGTGAAACCAACCAGAGATATTTTTAGAACATTTTGATACAATCCTTTCGAGTAGATGCCTTGTATATATTTATGTTTACACCATGATGGAATGTAGCTCATACTGTGGATCAAACCATCAGTTTATATTGCAAGACCTGACAAAAGACAATGTCACAACTACCTTAGTTACCTTATAGTGAAGAAATATGAATATATCATGTTGTTGTCTCCAGTATTATTACTTTTTTTTTTTTAAAAAACTTTTGGCTATGCTTTAATATGCTTTGCTTTGTGTGTATCATTTTTATCTTGGGATGTTATTTTTTTTAACCCCTTTACTCCATCGAGGCCACTCCCAGTTGATAACGTGAGAAATAATTGCTCCTGTATGTGTAAGGCAGCTAAACCAGTAATGAACGATTTTCTATCGTAATATTTTCCATTTAATGCATCTAACCACAATGAATATTATCAGAGGATGAGATTGAGTGTATGAGCCTGGACCAATCCATAAACATCAAATCAACTAGCAAAACAAACTGCCCGAGTTTCCATTTACTAGTATAGGCCTGGAATTTGTTAAGGAGTAAACTATGGTGTTTGAGTTTCGATCCTCTGGTAATTTCCAGTGTAACTGAATGAAAAGCTTTATCTCCAGTGCTAGTTTTCAACGCTTTCTGGTTCTCTGGTAGTTGGTCAAAATTGGGAAGACAGTCAGACATACAACACAACCAGCAATCAGTATTCCTTGTCTCTGCTACAGTATTGCTTTAAGTTGTGAGTTTTGCATCCAAATAAAGGTAGATTTTCATGACTCTGTGTTGTTATCTCTCGGTCTTGCTTTTTACGGAACGTTTATTCGCTTAATTTCATGTGAATGCAGTTTAAAATAAAAATAAAAATCACTTGCATCTATGTGCAATTCCAGTCGCACACCACTCAGGGTCAGTATACGCATCTTAATCGTAAACTGAAATAATTTCCATCGTTTCACATTCAGGGTGCATGGAGGGAAAACAAAGGTTTCGAAAAAGCACAACAGCATAATTATTTGGTGGATTTTGGTAGTTTTTGAGCATGTGATATATGTTGATGTATGATCTGCAAACAAAAGAGGTTTACAATGGTTTTCACACTGCGAGTTTGATCGTGTGACGTCATGGATTTGTCTCCTGCAACCTTCACATACCGATTAAAGGTTGTATCATAAAATGATATCGCGACTAATTAAACTGTTGACCAGTTTCATCATTCGGCCCAAAAGCCGGTTTGCATGTAAACAAATAAAATGCATGTAAAATGATTAGATCAATGTGGAATTATTGGATAGGTTTATCTCATGTGGTTCTGATGTGCTGTGACGTATGTGATCCACCCCTTGGTTTTTTTTTATTGGTTTTTTTGTCCTCCTGTCTTTGCCTAACTGGCGCTTCATCTGAGAAGAACCCCGTGGAGCGTCTCCCTGAGCGCGTCTCCTTTAAAAAATACGGACTGTTCCTTTAACCAGAGGCTCGGGACGCTGACGTCAACCATCCTCCGAGCATCAAGCCCTGATTGGCTGGCGATGACGTCAACCTAAAACACCCCCCCCCCCCCCCCCCCCCCCCCCCCCCACCACCTTCCTTCCCCTTCACCCCCCACCCGACTGAACCATGACCTCATCGCTTTAGTTCAAGAAAGTGCTAAAGTACACCTTCTGTAATTCACCCCCCACCCGCCCCTCCCCAACACGCACTAACCAGTTAGCCTAGCAACGCTAATCTGCTCCTAAGCGAGCCTGTTACCTACGGCGCGCATAGACGACAGAAGACGCGGCTGGTCGCCTCTCACCAGCCTTTTCATGTCTCGTTTGTTCCTGTCTGGCGCTGTCACCGCTGTCAGCTCCACCATCCCCGGCCACACAGCCAGGTAAACAGTGGGCGACCTCATGAAGACGCGGCCGCTGTCCCCTTATGGAGGCTAGCCGAACGAGAGCCAGGAGCCGCGTGGAGACCGAGGTGAATGTTCAGTCAGTGTTTGTTTATCAGTGACATCCTAATTTGCTGTTAGAAGCTACCAACCGGGCTATCTTAAGTTTGCAGCCCCGGTTCGTTGTCTGTGATCGCGCCCCTTCCTCCTCCTCCTCATCCTCCTCCTACCGCTGATGCGGCGGCGCGTCTGTCAGCGGCGCACTGCCCCCCCCTCCCCCCCTTTCCAAGTGCGCGGCCGCGTATTGGAAAATAAACCCGTCCAGGTTGAAGTTATCGATTGTTTTATTTCTATACACATCCGATCGCCGGAGCTTCCGTCCATTTAAAGGTAGGCAGAGTTTTATTTTCTCATTATTTTTCGCGCTGCGGCGGAGAGTCACCGCACTGTCCGATCAATGCATCGGCTCGTTTTCGCATGCGGATATATCCACGCGTCACAACAAAACAGGGCAGGTTTCCCACTCGAACAAAGCGCAGTGGACCCGGATTCTCGAATATGAATATGATCTGCATTTAAAATGTGTAAGGTTGATAAAGTCCGCCTTGTGTTGTAGTCACACTTTGTATCTAGGTCGTTTTGTTACAGCGCGTTACGGACTCTCACCTCCGTCATTGTTATTAAGGTTATCAGACAGGCTTCGATGTCCCATCTTCATTTATCCAATTTAATATTTCACATATTACACTATAGGCTTATGGTAGCCAGATTACGGTCAGGCATCGTTGTTATTAATATCCTTGTCTATAATGTTATTGAAATTATCCTGGGACCCGTAGCAGCCCCGGACAGCATGCAATAAAGAACACTAGGAGGCTATGCTTGGTTGGGTTGTTTACGTTGTGTAAAGGCATTAGCACTCACCAATTTTAACAATTATAATCACCTTGATATTTTCAACACACTGCTGTTCAGGGATGTCTTCTGCTTGTTTCCATGCAGCTGCTAAAATGCTGTACAGTGTTCCAGCATTTTCAATAGGATTAGACACTCGGTTGAAGACCTAGCCATTTAAAAAAAATGCATAAAATAGTATAAATAGGTTTAAATGATTGTTGTCAGAAACGAGGTGATTTCTAAATATTCAAGTGTTGGAATTTGGCTGTAAAGAATTGTAACATTCTTTGAATGTGGGTATTTCTAAGCAGTTAGAGTATTCACTGCCTGTTCCATCCCAGCGGTGACCTGGTAATCCTCCAGCCGCCCATGTGGATTCTTTTCCCCACACTACCTGCAAAGCCTCTCTTGATGTGGTTGCACTTCAGAGAGCAAAATGGCACGTTCGCCTAAAACGGTGACATGCAAATTTCCAGCTCCCGAAATGCTCTGACGTAATTGTTTGTGGTGTCAACAGACAATGAACCTCTCGCTGTCGTGTGCGCGCCCGTGCACGAGGCGGCTTCATATTGGTCTGGTGGAGTCTGCGGCCACAGGTGACGTTATGTGGGGAGTTAATGAATAACCTGGATGGTATTACATCAGAGCTGGTTGCCCTCCAGTTGCTCTCTTTGTGTTTGCCTCTGTCTATGTTGGAGCATACAGTATCATTGATCTGGGCCATTGTGCATGGCGTTGTATAAATGGCTTGGATGTTTGGTTTATCCATTTTATTGGGATGAAGTTACTTCCTCACCTTTGGTTTATTGATGCTCGTACTGGAAATAAGTGTTTCCCTCAATATCAGGTCATTTCTCAGCTGTTACAGACGGCTCTCTCAGTCCTTTTTCACATTTTCATCGTGTTATAAAAAACCCAAACAGCGATTTAATTGTTAGACAGAGCTGCTCTTCAGAGGCAGGTTAGACGTGATGCCAATGATACGATTACTTCATTCTTTCCTGTCATTAGGTCTAATATGTGTTTACAGTAAAGCCATCACGCAGCATTCCATAAATGATGCACAACCTGAAAATGTTCATGCTTGACAAACACCGTGGGTTAATTCACACACTCAAACCTTCAACTTGGTCAGAAACCACAAAAAAGACCAGTCTGGCTGGTTCTCTGGGCTTCTGCAATCTAAGGTCTCACTTACTTTGACACTTCAAATATAGATTTAAAATGCTTTTTGGTGAATGTGTTGGAGTTGGTTTGACGACAGGATTTTTTTTTCATGACTTCATTTAGATAATTAATATTGTTTACTTAATCAACAACAGATGCACACTGAAAATGATCATAGTTTCTTATCCATATTCATATATGATATACTGGTGTATTGCCAGATATTTAAAATATATTTAAAAATTTACTTTTTTGCATCTGCAATGTAATGCGTTAAAAATGTTCAATATTATTCAGTATTGCCATTTCATTTATCGATATGGTGTCGCAACAGCTCATGACAAATACTGTAACTAAAAAATGATAATTTTCCATCCAAAAAAAAGTAGCAAATATTAAATGGTAAAAGTAAATAGTGATTTTACCAAAAATTAAAATTTCATCTTTCGTGATAATAGTGGTGTCAGTGAGTACACGAGTGAAGCTCCGTCAGCTCTGTCCCTATCCTGATGCAGCGTCTTGTAGCATCCCATCACTGTCACCCTCCATTTGCCCCCTAGTCACCCCAACTAGGCTGTTTCTATGGCAACAGCAGAATCTGGTCCAGGCCCGTGAGCGCCGTCTCTGCTTCTCTGCTTTCTCTCCTCTGCAGCAAGCTTCAGGGTTTTTATTTTGAAGAGCTTCCTTGTTTTATCTTAGCTCTTTATTATTGTTCTTGCCTGGATACAAGATGGAAGATGAAAGAGTGTTATTTATAAAAGGCTGGGTTGTGTTTGTTAAGCTGTCTAATTAAACTTTATGGAGGCATTCATCCGTCATGTTGTGGCTGCATATTTATTTTCAAAAATTTCTGTAATTTTTTTTTTTAACCTTTTATTCCTCTCCTGGTTCCACGCACGCTCTGTGGTGGGTTACAGTAGGACAACTGTCTGGATCATTGTTCTCTCCCTCTGGCTGCTGCTGCACATGTAAACCTGCACACTTCTCCCCTGCTGTCCCCACTCGCTGCACGAGAGGAAGGAGGACAGTGATTGACGGGGAAGGAGGGATTCAGAGGGGAAAAAAACGCGAGATGCTTGGTGGGTGGTAGAATTCACTGGCATGTGCAGCGTCAGGTGTTGAGCTCAGCAGCAGAGTTAAAGAAATTGAGGATAAGATGCACACGAGCGGAGGCAGCGTTGTTAGCTGCTGGGCTGGAGCTTATCAGGTATGGAATAATGCGATGGGGGTGTGTTGGACTTGCAGATACAGTGACGTAGGCTGTGATCGTTGTCACATATTTGCATCTTTGACACTGATGACAGTGACTGGATTATCATTGTTGGGTTATATTTTGTTATTTTTTCCCCCTTGTTGCCATGCATGAGTGTCTGCACATGCATTTATGAGCTTTACATTGTCTGCTGTCTCCGTCACCACCCTGCTCCCATGATGCAGCGCTTGCATCAGGTGTGTTACCAGGCAGAAATCACGCGCCGTCTCGCAGCGTCACTCCAGCTCTGCAGTTTCAGCCCACTTTTGCCTAGAATCGGATGAGTTGCATGGCTAGATAGGTGGGAGGTGGCCATCCTTTGTTTTCTTCCCATGACCGTCACATCGGCTCTGTCAGATCAGAGGTGAGAAGTTGCAGAGCTGACTGGATGCCTTCCAGTGTCTTCACAGATCACAGCTATTTTCTCTGCATCTGGTGTATATAACTTTCTGCCTCATGTAGCTATTTTTTATCTTTACACCCCCTATAATTCCCCCCCCCCCCTCTTTCTTTCTCTCTGAAGCTGTTAGTTTTTGGTTTATCTCTCTGCTATCTGTGTCCACATTTCTGTCTGCTGGACTCTCCCTTTCAGCTGAGTCCCTGTTTAGATATAGGGGTAAATGAGAAGGGGGGTCTATTTATTTTTCATGACAGCACGTGCCTGTAGATGAATAAAACAAGGCGACCGTAGTCTCATCCTGACCTTCTCATTTGGTACCTGGTTAACCAGGGAGGGGCGTTTCATCTACATGCACTGCTCATGTTTTCCACACACGTCCACGGACATTGACCAGATCATGAGCGGGACCGGGAGCAGCGTGATCGGTGGCCAAAGGAAGTACGAGGCGGTTTGTCGACTGTAACACATACATCCACACATTCACTCACACAGGATATCACACTGGCTGTGTTCAGACCTGCTCTCTGAAATTCCCCCGTCTTAATTTATCTCATGCCCTCAGTTTCCTGTTTCATGAGCTGCCGGGAAAGAGACCCCCTGATCAACAACAACCAACTGTCAGAGGCATTTATACAGACCACCACAGGCTGCTGTGGTTATTGGCTGTGCAGGGCTAACTTTTGACTGAAGCGCGGACGCGTTACGCCGCACTGATGAATCCCAGTGGACAGTTCAGGCGGCTTTTTAGTCTTAAAATAGCTGTATTATTTTTTGCTTGGCACTTAGTCTATTTTAAATATCCAGGGTGTTGAAAGTCTGCCAATAAAAGATCACACAGAAATATAATTTGCACCCGATCGATGGTTCTGAAGGATCAATGGCTGTAGGTCGGTGTAAAAAGGTGTTATTTGTGTCCTCCTCTATGTTGGATTGGAGGCACGAGTGGTTGACGTGCCTTTGATCCGTGATTTCTCATCAGAGCTCCGTCTATATTATCAAATCATGAACAATAATTTATCCATGAAACTATTGTGCCAGAGGAATTTGACTGGGAATGTGAGCCTTTACTTCCTCTGTCTCTATGTTTTCAGGCACCATGGATCTCTCAGCACCTGCTCCTGTCTTAGCCCTCCTCCTGTGACCTCTCCTCCTTCATCTCCTCCTTCCTGTCTCTTCCTCCACCTCTCCTCCTTTCATCTGCCATCTTCCTACCATCGGCCTACGGCGAAAGCTCTGCCTCCTCCTACAACATGGCGGGAGAGAAAGGGCCGACGAAACGGAGCGCCATGGACATCAAGCGCCTGGCGAGCCTCATCCAGAGAGGAGCGGGTCGTTTGCTGGTGATCGACAGCAGGACGTTTTCCGAATACAACGCCTCGCATGTGCAGGGCGCGATCAATGTCTGCTGCTCCAAACTGGTGAAGAGGCGCCTGCAGCAGGACAAGGTGTCGGTCACTGAACTGCTGCAGCCCAACGGCAAGGTCAAGGTGAGTCAGACGTGATTAGAACGCTGGCCGGTGGATTATGGTGCATGTAAACAGAAGAGCTTTCCTCTCTACACAACCAAACTAAGCTAACCTTACAGAGAGTTGGCATTTCATTGACCTCTGGATCATATTCACGAATTTGAGTTCATTTATTTCTTTTCGTCGCCCACTGCTGATAAAAACAGTTTAAATCTCCTGACCTGAATACAGCTGTGGTAAACTGGCCTTCGCTGTTCTAGACCTTAGCTTGCGCTACATCTTTGGGTGCTATATCTGGCAGTAAGATGGCCTACTATAGGTTTGTTGCTTATCAGTGGCCATGAAATCGGATCCTCGCACTTTCCATGACTTCTCCTACGAATATGACAGCCTTTTTTTACCCCCCCCCCCTGTCCACCGATGGCACGCGTCTCTTGTATTTTTAGTCACCTTGTGAAATTGAAGGAACTCTGAGAGGGGACACCCCGGTGGGTTGGCGTGGAGGGGGGGGATTTTATGGTGCTTTATCTGAGGGATGTCTTGGAAGCAACTGCATAAACATGTTCTCAAGATTGAGGAGATGGCAGCTAAAACTCCTCTTCCGTCCTCTTATTTTTAGTTCTTTTCCATGATCCAGGGAGCCGAGTACTGACTCACCGAAGCCGGTGATGCAGAACAGGTGACGTTTTGTTTCCGTAGGTGTGACACATTCGGGGTTCTTGCTTTTTCTTGGTCATCAGGAGCCAGATGGAGATTATGACCTGCATCACATCAGAGTCTGTGTGACCTACCCAGCAATAGATGCGCGGGCTTTGGCTCCCTCCCAGCACATTAGGAAACAGACTGGACCAATTTGCTTGAATTTCTGAATCACCAAATATGTTCCCCTTCTCCTTTTAAAAGACAAATCGTAGTTTTCTTCTTACACTTTAATTTGTTCCACCATTTTAAAAAAAAAAAAAGTGTTTATTTCAGATTTAAACTTGTGGCTGCTTCTCTGTCTAAAGCTGGTTAGGGATCAAAATCGTCTTTATATTCATGCATTCCAGTTGCATGTACCTGCATGCTAAATAGATGCCGCAGCCTGAAGGAGATCCTGCACATTGTGATTCATCTCAACCAATTGTGCACAAAAGCAGTTTTATTTCGGGCCGTGCGATGCATGATCTGTTATTCTTTGTGATCAACGGATTAAGGAGCAGTGAATTAGTCATTGTGAATTATGGTTTCATTACTCCTCTCTGTTCTGGTTCCAGTGGGTCCATCTCTGTGTGGGGCCCTGTGGTTGGCCGGGCTCACACTGTGGCACCATGTAGAGTCATGCATCCTCCAGAATTCTCGCTCTTTCATTGTCATGATGGCTGTGCGTGTCTGTCCGTCTGTTTCCAGCATATTGCTTAAGGGTCTAGTCCTGACGTATTCCTTTTTGCTTCTCCTCTTCCAGAACTGCTCTGTGCCTGGTTTGTTATTATCCTTTCCCCACCCTGAGTAAAGAGGATAAGGCTTGTGATTAATGCTAGGCAGGATAAAGCTGGAACTAGCAGCGCGAGAGAGGAGGGCTCAACGGACCCAAACACTTTTGTTATTGGCTAAGCATGACATCATCCCTTTTGTGCAGCCATTGGCAGGCTGTGGGCTGGGCACGTGCAGCCTTGCTGTGTGCGGTTAAAGCCAGCTTCCACCCCCCCCACCCTCTCCCCCCCTAACACAGACAAACCATCCTCTACCCCCCACATGGCTCTGAGCATCACCAGGATTTGCTTCAGCCAGCCAAGACAGCAAAGGACACCATTGTGGTTCTTTGTTGAGGAAGTGAATACAGGAAGCAGGAGAGCAGCACTGAGGGTATTCATGGACGGGCTGCTGCCTCCGCCTTCTCCTTGCGCCTCACATCCCATTGAGTACTAATAGCCAGCGTCCCCCGTGGCGCTGCGCTCACCGTCTTTCATAGAAGCGCTCATCGCTTCAGTTAACTGAGCTGAATGAACATCCATGACCAGTAGAACAGCAATGAAAATGGTGTCCTCTTTCTCTTCCCCTTCCATCCCCATCCCTTCATAACCTCTTTTATAATGGTCTGCCTCGATGTAGGTCATTGGCTGACGGATGCGGTAGGTTAGATGATGTTGGACCTCAGCTGAGAGGGGACGGCGCTTAGCCCGGGTCTCCTCCGGCTTTTTTGTTTGACAGGCCTCTGGGGCAGGCGGCTGGTTTCTTGGCTTAAGCGCGCTTAATCCCCGCTGCTGTGGATGGGACAGACGCTCAGGCAGACTTGACAGATGGACCAGAGGTTTTCACTACCAGCAGCCCTGGTGGGGAAGCATCCTTCTTTCTGTAAGCAGGAATGGAGGCCAAATCTGGACCGACAGCGTTCTACATTACAAAACAGTTGTCGAATAACGATCAATCCCAATCCAGTATGGATCTATAATGATCTATATCTATAATGATCTCAAGCAGCAGTCCAGCCTGTCTGTTTGGTGGGGTGGTCTGGTGATGGACAGCCAGGTGATGTCCCTGTAATCTCTGATCTTCATTTCCTGATTTGTGTAAGTGGCCGGCTGACTGGCACAGAAGCAGCCTGCATGTGACCGACTAATGCATTAATGTTGTTAAGAAGATCCGCTCTACACATCAGTGTGTACACACTAAACGCTGTATATCCTCCTGTTGGTGTTACCGTACATCCAAAAAATTTGAAGAATAATCTTCAGATGACAGAACTTTTTCTTTTGTTTAGATTTGGGATACCGGTGGTTTTACTGGATTCATAATGGTGTTATTGACACACACATTTCCTGTAATCGCTGTTCGGTATTTCCAAATGAAGGAAACCAGGCTGGACAGCGATTCATGTGTCAAGAGCTTTGACAGCAGCAGGACCGAGAACCTGATGAGTCACCATGTGGACTGTTTCCTTGATTACTCAGAGAGTAAACTGGGAATTTTTCTTCCGTTTCCTTCAGATTTTTCAGACTTCTGCCAAGTTCAAACAAAGACATTGTGGTTGGAGGTGGTTTTTCTTCATGGTTGGACTCATGTGTTTACTCAGATTAGGTCACGCTATGAATCTTTGTACGCTGTAAAGATGTTGAACCTAGGCACACTGGGTACTTTGATTTCAAGTTCAGATTATTTCCTTATGAATTCCTGAAGTAGTACAAATAATTTTTCAGTTATGAATGTGTGTGTGTGTGTGTGTGTGTGTGTGTGCGTGCCTGCCTGCGCGCCTCAGTCTCATTGAGAGACAGATGGTCTGAACAGATCTTGTGACCACATTTGTGATGTTATCAGTAGTCATGATATTGTGATGACCTCACACTCACACATGCACATACCCTTTTGCCATCTTGCACACAAACACAGATGGATTTAATAGGTATCCTTGCGAGGCCTCTGCTCGGGACCTCCATTAATCTTGTTGTCATTCATTCATCTTTAACCAAAGCCTTGACTTGCCCTCTTCCGTTCATACCATTAAATTTAATCTTCACTCAGAAGTTCAGTGTTTCAAGTTCTTTTCCCCATTTTGGTGGAGACAGGATTCTACAGTATGAGTGATTGGACCCCACATATGTATGAAAACACAGAAGATAAGTCATTTACCACTAATTATAAACTTATCATTTGCAAATGTAAGTCTGTAACGAAGGCCCAGTTATTATTTTGTGTATATTTGGTCCTCATAATGATAGAACATCACAAACGGACATGGCACACCTGCATACACAGGGAAGTGGCAGCTGCTGGTGCCAGTCAATGACATCATCCATTCCTGGGGGTGGTTTCTTTACGGTGGTGAGTGATGTGTGTCACACACCCTGGGTGGCAGAGTCTTAAACTGTGAGAAGTTAATGGCTTGCGCTAGTTTTTTCCTTTAGCATAGACTGGTTGTACACTAGTGTTTATGTGCAGGGTTTGGATTCAGCTTACTGGAGAAAATGAGAGAATATTAAATGTTCATCGGGGTACTTTATACGATTGTGTCTCCTCGGAGAAGACTCGGTAAAGGGACCCAGACCGCGCTTCAGGAATGTACAGCCATTTTTAGACTGTTTACTGCTGATGCTGCGTCACAGGCCAGTTCACGCACAAATACTGTCCCACTCAGCTCTGACCTTGTCAGTGGCACTGCTGAGGTCAAGGGTAACCATATGGGACTGGCTTACACAAACACTTACTGTACTACTTTGGACTTTCCATTTTCTGTACATATATATTGTGTGGCCAAAGCGCAGCTATGTATAGCTCTTTATGTCTACCGTAAGTCTCTTTAATGCTAATGCAGTCTTTCTGCTCTGTTTGAATAGTAATAACCACTCCTTTTTTGCCAACTCTTCTCATTCGTTCTGCTTTGTTTGTTTACCTGCAGTACTCATGCGTCACAGCGCATGATCCTCGGTTGTGTGTGCAGTGCTGTAGCACTGCAGAGGGATGAGGGACCTATAATGCAGTCTGACAGCTAGCCCCACTCTCCCTCCAGTTCTTGACCTCTACCACTGCAGCAAACCCCCTGTGCCTCACAAACTGGGGTTTTGCTTTTAATTTGACACAGAAACGACCAGAACTGGCATTGTTCGTGCAGCTTCCATATACGTCTGTCAGCTGCAGAAGCCAGGAAGTGCATCATTGTGGGAGGAGTGGGGCGTCTCTGAATAATTGTGACAAAATTAACAGTAACTGCTCCTTTTTAACCAGATACGGCCAGTTTATTATTAATGCTTCGGTCAGGGCATTGTTATTAGTGATGTAAGTGCTATCATGAAGACTATGTCATGTACAATATGGACAAGATATTGGCACTTGGGCCAAGATGACAACACTATTTTTACTCAACTGTTTTTTGCAGTGTGTATGCATGGTTGGGTTTGCAAATTTGTGCATATAGGTAATGCAAAGGCCTATAATCCCAGATAAAGCACCTAAATTAAGTGTGATCCCATTAGGATTAGTAGCCAAAATTAGCCAGGGTTACTGAAGATGGAGGCTGTAGTGGATTTAATAGATTGGAATGCAGAGAGGAACACATGCCACAGGTATGAAGTGGATCACTCGGATGAAATGAAATGCCAATGCATAATATGAATGCATAAAATTAAACGCATATCACATAGATAAGGGCACAGCAGTCGTTTGAGTTGTCACAGCTCCCCACGTTCCCCTCTTTATTTTTCCTCCTGCATCGTCTCTGCTGCCCCCACCCTCTTCATTCCTTTACTCCGCTCACCCTGCTTCCTCCTCTCCTCTCCTCTCCTGGCCAGTGTTGGTTCAATGATGTAGTGATTCATAGCTGCAGCAGCCGCTGCCTAATGGTCATGTGACCAAAGCCTGCCTGACAACATGGTGAGCAACACAGCTCGGGCTGAGATGCACGTGCAGGCTGCGCCACTGTCCTGCAAACATGCGCACATTCCATGTGTTATGATATTTCACATAAAATTCTCTGTAACATATTTTATTTTTAGGTAGGTTTCCAGGTATTGTCATGGAAAACGTTTCTCATTTCAGGCAGCCCAAAACCAAATCCTGATAATTCCAAACACTTACCTTTTTGGTGTTGTACATTAGAAATCTCCTGTTCTTTCCTCATTCTTGCTCTCTACACAGGTGGAGCTGGGCAGGAAGCAGGAAGTGGTGGTTTATGACCAGAATTCCAAAGAAGTGGGACAACTGTCCAAAGATGGCTTCGTGCAGATTCTCATGGGAAAGTTGGAGAGCACCTTCCACAGAGTCTCCCTGCTCACTGGTAATGTGTGTGTGTGTGTGTGTGTCTGTGTCTGTGTGTGTGTGTGTGTGTGTCTGTGTGTGTGTGTGTGTGTGTGTGTGTGTGTGTGTGTGTGTGTGTCTTTGGTATGCAGTGTTGCTCCTGTTCTTACATTCACACAGCAGGTGCATCACCACATCACCACGTCTTTAGCTGGTTGTAATTTCAGAATGTTGTCAGTAGATGTCAGTGATGAGCAGAAGCACTCACCTTATTTTAATTATTCCTAGGTTTTTGTAACTGATGGCAAATGGCAGATACCATAGAGAGGGAACTACAGAAGTATGCTTCATCAGTACAAACCCTCTGATTTTTAACTTAACTTAACTTCTTTCCCTGGTCTTATTTACCAAAGCTAATATCCTGCCATGGGGTCCACTAAAGCACAGCAAGACTTTCATTTCATCTTAAGCCAGACTGTTAATGGCTTCATTGAGTTAATAATCTCATTTCATTTGAGGTGGCTTTTTAAAATGTCATCCACCAATGGAGGCTTATGAATCCATCCCTAATGTGTCGAAACAGGAAGAGCATAATCTGCATCAGTCAGGATTGCCGTTCAGGCAAATCTCCGCTCTCCTTTTGCTCCATCCCCTCATCTTTATACTTTGCCTCCTCTCAGTTCTGTCACTGCTGGGGGATTAGTCCTTTTTCATGAGTCATTCATAGAGACAGAGGGCTGCCTCAAAGAACCCGGGCTGCACAATTAATCATACTGAGCTGCACTGCACATATGCTGTGCTAGAGCACGCACACATCTGCAGTATGCACATGCACACTACATGCTTAATATCTCATCATACACTCACACACATCAGTCGCCTGTCACTGAAAAGCAAGGATTTTCCTCCCCAGCCTGTTTGATCCGACATCATACCCCTCTCCGTGAAAGACTGCTCGTCAGCGATTCCCCCCCCCCCCCTTCATCCTTTTCATCAGCCTCTTCAGGCCGTTCTCGCTGTCGCAGTTGTACTTATTCCGACTCTACGCTGCTCTGCTGTTTCCACGACAACAGTGGCAGAGAACATTACCCAGAAGGATTCAGCCAATGGCGGTAGCTGTTGTTTGGGTGGTTGTATTATTGGGGTCAGTGGAGCTGGCAGCCTCTGTGTGCATGCTTTGGGTTTATGCATGTATGTGGGTGGAACTGTAGGGGGGCAGTGTATGCATGCATTAATGCATTCACAGCTGCACACATTGATGCTCAGATCTGTTTGTGCGTCAGAGGTGCAGAGTTTCCACGACAGAGTACGAGATTGCGAATTTCATTCATTTTTAATGAAGGAAAATGGTTCTAATTGAAGCAAAATGCTTAGGGTGGATGTATGTACGAGTTGTCATGGAAATTCAGACTTCAGGGACTTTTTTTCAAGGCTTTTCAGTCTTGAAAACCCAGCACGTTTTACTCTTGAGATCAAGAAAAAAGGAATGAAACCAAAATGAATAAATCAAAAAACGTGGTGAGAAGTTGAAATACACCAGTGTATGCTTGGGAAAATATATTCTTTTTCCTCACCGTCCCTCTACCTTCCTCTCCCCCTGTCCCTCTACTGAACCTGTGATTTATTACGCTAATAATTCCTGCGATGACTTCATATCTGATTTAGCCTTACATATGCAGACCGCACGCACACACACGCATGCACACAAGGCTCACGCGGCTGTAAATCAAGCAAGAGCTTGTGCAAGAGAACAGGGGCCAGAGGGAGGGTCAGATAAAAAGATGGGAAGAAAATAATCCATAAATGGGATGGGGATGAAGTGAGTACAAGAATAATTACCGGGCTCAGTGTCTATAGGGAAAAGGATTTTCTGCCTTAACTGTTACTTATGCAGAGCTCCTGCCAGAAGATTAGTGCAGGGTCCTGGAGACTGGCTCCTCTTTGTTTTTTCATATTTCATTGACTTTTATTCCAGGCAAGATCGGACATATGAGGGACATCGGATATTTCCCGCAACATAAGTTCCTACCTAAACACTTCCTACACTTCCTACATGCGTTGTTGGTGGTGTCATCAAAGCATGTCTCATAATCAAAATATGCAGATATTGCATGTTTATGGCAAAAGTATTTCTGATGCTCATGTGCACGGTGCTGCGCGTTCACCCTGGTGTTGGTGGGATTTTTCTTCCCCCTGCTGTATGAACGTGTTTGTGAGAAACATGTTTGTCTCTGAGGACGAGCTGTATTTTTTTTCTAACCACAGTAATGATCTCACCCAGTTGGAGCTCAGACTGGGGTGTCTTGCCTTTTTCAGTGCTGTGTGTGCGTGTTTCTCTGTAATATATATTTTTCCTGCCATGGGGAATACTGCCGGTTGGAGCCAGCTGTGACCCCGACGGGACTAAAGTTTGCATGTTTCCCACCAATCTGCAGCACTCAAGCAAACCAAAAACAACAGTGCCTTTTTGTATGCAGCTAGCTGGTATTTTAGCTGGTGCCAACTCTGCTCTGTGTGTCAACTCAACACCAAAACGTGTTGTGATGTGTGCTTGATGCTGGTGTCTGTATGCATTTTAAACCTTATTGGCATATAGTACGACACTGGGTTTTTTCTCCGCACTCCCACGCTGTCAACCTCCCAGTTGAAAGATAAAAGTACACAGGATGGGATGGAGCGATGACATACTAATGAGAGGTATTAGTGGATGAAAGGTGCATCTTTCACTGGCTGAAGACAGTTGAGGATCCGCTGCGTAGCCCGGGGCTGTAGTGAGCTCAGGTTAGGGTGTGACTGTACAGACAACAGAAGGCATTAAGGTCAATTCAGTTATGTCTCATTCATCCCTGCTGTTATACAACGAGATGGCAGCCCCCACATGCATTTATGTGTGTGCTTGTGTGCCTGATGTAATTGTGGGAGGCCAAATCTCACAATGTGGTTCCTCACAGAGACATTCCAGCGAGTTAGAATACCTATGTCTGTTTGTGTCGGTTCTGGGCCCGTGCATGTGCGTAAATCAGTGGTACAGTGTGTAAGTGAGAGACAGAAGACGCAGACAAAACAGAATGAAAAGATGAGGTAATGCTCCCTGTAAAGTGTGTGTGTGGTCGGTTAGCTCATTCACTGATGCGCTGACCCGTGCTGGGTTCATGTTTCACTTCATAATTTATTCTTCTTTTTTCTTTTCCTTCACACACACAGACACACACACCTGGACAGTGTTTGGGCAGGTTTGCGTCAGATTCTCCACCAAACATTGATCACTACTTTTGGACGAGGAAACTGCTGATGCCATTAATCTAATTTTCTTTACTCTTAACTTGAAGGCTGCAAAGCACCTCGCTGCCAACAGCGCCCTCTTCAGTCCGTCTTAGCTTTAAAAACATTTTCTTATATGGAATCAGCCAAAGTAAAATAGTTCCCTAGCAACACACATGGCACAAAAATAAACCGATGCACAAGGATTAAAACTGTTTAGCTACATTTGTATTAGATGGATAAAATACAACAGAATTTTTTAAAATCACTTTTCCCTCAAGGTGTGTTCAGGTAAGTTATGCTTTGTCCACAGTGTACTGTCCCCCTGTTATGTTCTTTCTCCACTGCCTTCATCGCCCCCTCCTTTCTTTCGCCCCTCTTAACCTCCTGACCTGACCTTTCTGTGCCATCTCACCCCTTTCGCTCCCTCATCTGCTCCCTCGCCATCTGACCCCTCCCCATGACACCATTGGGAGACTGAGCGGATCAATGATTTCATTGAGAAGGACGCAGCGGTGCCATCAGGAGGTGAGCTCACCTTCCCTCGAGAGCTCTGACTTGTTATTCTCAATGACCTCGCCTTCCTCTCCACCTCTCCTCCAGTTTCCCCTATATTTCCTCCTCTTTCTGCTCCGTCTCTCTCTTGTCTTCTCTTTCACGGTGCTGAGAACAGTACACTATTTTTAGGTCCAGACTCCTGCGGTCATCACATCTGGCGCCAGTGGCCGCTGTGCTCTCACCCCGGCCTGTGGATAAACAAACACATACTCGTGCACACACACACACACACACACACACACACACACACACACACAAGCCCCACCCTAACCAGCACCGAGGGAGCACAAAGGTCAAAGAAAATGGCCCATAGAAATATCTATGACATCACCTCCTCGCTCTGAAATGTGTTACAGACTCTGAGAAGCTGTGGAGCTGCACTGTGACATAATGCTCCATTTGTCTGCAGCCATTCTGCATCCATGTCATAATCTCGCACCTGAGTGAAGTAATGCCAAGTCCTCAACAACTCCTGCAAGCAGTCAGTTGCACATACACATGGACAGACTGACACATACATGCCCAAAGGAGGCCTGACCTGAGTTTTATGTAACCAGGCTCCCTCTCTGCCAGTGTTCTCACCCCTCCCTCCCTCATCTGTCTCTTCGGCCTCACATGATGGGCTTGATGTCATTTTCCTTTTCTTTCCCTTAAAAACAGGAGAACAAAAACTGGCCTGTGTGTTAATGTGAGCCAATGCCAAATGTTTCTATAATGACGTGATGTTGTTGCTCTGCTCGCCTCCTGCTCCTCTTCCCCTTCTCCTCCATCACTTGGACTGCCTCACTCCCTTTAGAGAGGCCACACACAACTGCAAACACAAGCAAAACCAAGTGTCTGTAATAAAAAAAAAGACCAATAAATGATGACATTTACACAACCATGATGCGCATGATAAAGATGTGCATAAAAACACACATCATCATTGAGCTGAGAGAAAAAAGGCAGCCTTTTATTATAGGAAATACACACTTACACTTCACTTGACTTACACACTATTGCCTATAGGGGCACTTTAGAGTCTCAGATCAACCAATGTTTTTGGTCTGTGGGAGGAAATCAGGAGAAAAACTTTCCCGAGTTTGAAGAAGGGACAAGCATTACTTAAATGTCCTAAATATAACATGCAGTCCTCAACTGAAAATGCCTCAAAAAATTCCCCCCTAGCTTGAAAAAAAACTTCCTCCCAGAACAAGTTTTAGTGGAATATTTGGATTATTAGGACTCGGAGTGGCCTTGGCTCCCTGAGCCAGCCTCATTCTTATGGAATGACAAGCAAACATGTTAAAATCGAGTGTAACATCAAGTCTTTCATTTGTATTTCCTACACATTCTCATTCTGCTTTTCTTTGACTCAAAATTAAATTGAAACCTCTTTACCTCATTCTTCATACAGGATGCGGCTTCTTTATGAATACATCTGCGGGTCTGCTTGGCCTAAATACCACCATCTTTTTTCTGCTTCATCCATTTATCCATCCATCGCAACTGCCATGCATTCATCCGGGGCAGAATAAAAATAGTTTGTTTAAACGGTTACCTAGGCAGTGTCAACACATCGGGTCAACAGGAGCTGAAGTTGTACAGCTCACTAACCCAGGCCTCGCTACACCCCCATCAGCACTTCATAACTCAAACCTCCTGCTGAATTTGGGCCAAGTGCGCTGCAGTTTGGTTGCTGCGCCATCAGTTTGCCACAGAACTTAATCCTGAGGACTCTGACACACATGTGCAGTGGAAATTTCCAAGGGCAAGGAGAAGAGGGAAAGGAGTAGCTCGAAATTATGCAAACTGATCCTACCCAGACCTGGCCTGCCTGCACCAGATTCCAATCATGCTTCAGTTGCTCCGTCACTGCGTCATTTCTTAGAACATAGATAGATTCCCTGATTATCAGCTTCCTTCTTTGATGGTTTATATCTCTGGCATGCATTATCTTTTTTTTTTTTTTACTGTTTCAATCTAGGTGTGACGGGAAATTTCTTCATGCTTACCCTGGTATGAGGCATGAAGTAGAGGTCTTATTACCATCCAGACAAGCTTACCCTATGCAAACTTAGAGGCAGAACCTCTCGGGCTGCTTCCTGGTGAAGACTAATTTTGTAGTTCCAGATTAAAGAATGCAGCTGTTTGCATCCTTCTCTGGCCCGCTTGAAGTTTTTCCACCCCTGCTCATTCATATAAACACAAACACACATGTGGAGATGAATGCAGCTTATTCAGAGGCCACTTCCCTTTTGTTGTGTAACTATTTCCTGTTTCTGATAAAGGGACATCAGAAATCCCCACGGTGAAAGTGAGAGACGCCCAGAGAACTCAGCGAACATCACTTTGTTTTTTTGCGGATGCTCTTTAGTTTTATTTAAGTGAAGTTAAACCAAATCCACCCCATCTGTCCAGCCATCGCATGAAAGCTCTGGCTGTGTGTGCACAAAAACAGCTTTTCTGTTTCCTCTCGCAGCATTATGTCATGTGTTCTCTATTGTTCTTCTTCTGCTCATAGAGTGATGTCAGTGCAATGGTGTGGGTGTGAAACAGACACAGCATCTCCAGGGCCTAAACTGGAAGGAAAGCCAACGCTGTTTCACTATAGCTGCTGTCACCACGTCCTGTACACCCAAATCCAGTCTCCATGCTGTGACCTGTCCTTCTGTCTGGATCAACTGATTAGCATTCACTAATGTGTGGAACCTCCTAGTATTAAAGTCCGTGTAGTAGAAAATTGAAAGAGAATGAAGGTATTGGACTGCAGAGGAACACCAAAGTACAGTCTAATGCTATTCTACACCAGTTTGACAATGAACAGGATGACACTGGAGTGTATGACCAGATGGTATGGCTTGCAGCACCGCTCAGGCTCCCCACTGCCCCAGCAAGAGCTAATTAATGTTGATCTGAGCCCTGCCTATCAGACTGCTGGTGGCAGAGGGACATAAAAACAACCTGATATGCTGTCTGCCCTCTCACAACAACACAGTTCATACACAGATGCACCCAACATGCAATGACCGTGGTGTTTTCCTGCTAAGAAACGCCCACTTTCCATTAGCATTCAGAATGAAATACCAATCTGTTTCGCTCACATGAGTCCATGTAGGCAACGTCCCCCCCAGGGAAATCAGATCAGAGCAGTGTGTACTTTGCTTCTACACACATGCATTCTTCATCTTCTTAGGAAGAAGATGAACACGAATGACTCTGGCGCATATTTAGCCCTTTATTCACCCTTTTGCTCTCTTACACACACACACACACACACACACACACACACAGCTCTAATGAGTTTTGTGTTGTTTAATTTGATTTTAAGAAGGCAACTAGTTTTAAAGCCCCCCCCCTTGCTTTTGATGTCTTACACACTTCTGTTTGTGTGTGTGTGTGTGTGTTTTGTATTAGTGCTTGCTGGGGCATGTATACAAACAGTAAAATCTGTGTGTAGTAGATTTGCTGATACAATCCCCATACTGAGCCTCCTTCAGGGGGTTAAGTTGCTCCGAGGGCAGGGGGTCCACTGCTTGACTGATGTCAGCAGGCCTTCCTCCAAGCTGCAGATAAAGATGAAACTACCTCATGCATGAGCACACACACCAACAAATATAGTGCCCCACTGCTCCCTTAATCTCACACGTCCTTCCCTCATCTGGCTTTTACATCGACGCACCCCTCTGCCCTCAGCTCCTCTTTTTGCCTGTATTTGACCCTTTTGCTATCTTACCATATTATCAGAAGCTGGTACAGTTGACACTTTTCATATCTCACCTTCACCTGACTTTTTTCCGGTCAGTATTTTTGGCGTCTGCTCTACCACCTGCTGGTTCCCTGCAAGAACCCCCAGCTACCTAATTTCAATCCCCCCACCTCATTCAGCACCACCCCCATCATCAATTACACCCTCCATCCTCCCCTCTCTCTCCTTGGTGACTACCTCACCCCCCAAGCATGGCAGCTGTGTTCTCCAGTAGGCATTACATCACTGCCAGAGCAGCCCTGTTACTAATCCCCTGATAACCAGCTCGATCAACACCGAGGACATGCACGCAGACCCCCGTATACATACACATGGACACTTGTTTTTGCATATTTTAGCAAATACTTCTGTGTTCCATCCCCTACCCTTGCAGCAGTGTTCCCTCTATCTTCCTCATTCCTCATCTCCTCTGCATGCACACTTTTAACACATGCACGGAAGTCCCTGTGGAGATCAAGTCACATTAACTCAGAGTCTTCATCACATTAACCTGCCCTATCCGGGGAATGACGTCCCTTTTTCCTGTGACATCCTGACAGATGATCTGGGGTGTACCATATCACTCCTGTTGCTGCCTGTCTCACTAGGGAGGGACAGTCCACAGCTCCAACAAAAGAAATGACAAATTAATTAAACCTCCATTATATCATATTACTAATATATTCTTAAAATATTATTATTTACTTATTTAAGTCTTCTTCCCAGAGCAAAGATTTCAGTTTACAGTCTAATTATTTTGATTGTTGTGGTGCAGTTAATGATGATTTTATTTGTATTGTTTTGATATAACTGTTGGATTTTAAATTTGGGGCACATTTCCTCAAATGTGGTTAAGATCAGCCTCAAAAAGTTTCCCTGTGTCGTGTTAATTTCCAACTGGTGTTTGCACCATTCACAGCAAAGCCTCCGGTTTCCAGCACAGAAAAGCTGAGCCATGCTCATCCGGTCTTCAAGCCCCCTTCTATGTGTGTGTCTGTGTGTGTGTGTGTGTGTAAACTGTGTGTTGTCTCAGTAACAAGCTCTTGGGTCATAAAAAAAGCATGCTCTAAATCTAAGAGTTGTCAGCGGTGGGGGCTCTCACAGTGACCTTCCTAACTATTTCTGTCTGAGCGGGGCCCATATGTGCAGTCAATAAAAAACAGACCTGGATGTCATTTATAGCGACTTGGCTGTGATCGTCTAATTAACACACCTTCTATTCTGAGCAACGTTACCCTACTGACTAGAGGTAGATGGGTGGGGGGGGTAGTCTAGAGAGAGCAAAAGCACACTGTTTGCTTTAGAAAAGTGAGCATGCCGACATCACTGGCTTCTGTGGTTTGTCAATTTGCTGTTTGTTTGTACGTTTCAGTGCAAGTTTTTACTGCATTGAGCCTCATGGGGAAAACCAGGTGAGGTGTTAATGCAAACCGGTGTTTGGACAATTAGCGTGTGTGAAGTGTGCGTGACCCCAGCGAGACGCTGCAGTCTACCACATCTGTTCCAGCCAGGCGCACACAACGGCAGCTTTTGTTGATTTTTATGTATGTGACGGCGCACACGTGCGTTTGTTCTTGCCCTCTGTTATAACGCGTCTGCCCCATTTGACAAAGCCCGTCATCGCTAAGTGACCTATTTCCTCTCCCTCTCCTTCCCTCTGTAACCCCTGGTTGAACAAAAGGGTGACGTAAGGCTGTTCTCCCCCGAGTGTGGTCGTCCGGGGGTCTGCAGCCATCAGATGATGTCAGTCACTCAACATGCAGCTGCTCCCCTAACGAGACAGCTTGTATAAGCTTATTTACCTCATTTTGGAGATGTGCTCACCATGGCCGATGACCTAATGCACTTGAGAACCATCTGACTAGGTCTGAATGTAATCATATCTCAAACAGCCACATGGAAATGTGCTGATGCTTTTTTTTTGTATCATTAATGGCGCAAAATGCTAATGTGTCATTGTTGATGCAGTATTGTGTATGCTTAAAGGTTAAAGTGCTCCACGGGACTGGGTTTTACATTGTTTTCTACAGCCATACCTGCAGTAACATACATGTCGTATTTAGTGCTGGTTTGTTCCTACAGGTTTGTTTATAACCTGTCACATGCATGTTAGAAGCTTGCTTTGTTTTCCTCTTTCCATTTTTGCCTCATTTCCAGCTACACTGCCTTTTTTCTCCTCCGGCACCAGAACCTTGTGTCCAAACACGAGTTTGTTAGACATGAACCAGTGCAGGAAACCCAGTGAAGTCACACATTCCCTTACCTTCACTGAGAAATCAGCTTTCAGCACATTGACAATCCTAATCCCTCTGCAGCTGTTGTACATTTAAGGCAATCAAACTAACGGAGCGATTTGGCTCCTTCTTGTTTTGATGTACGTCTTTGTTAAATTTGCAGATACTTTAATAAAAGCAGTCTTCACGGCCTAATGTGAAACAGGCTGGAAGGAACTTCAAAACGGTGCCTGTCGATCTGTATTATTACATCAAAGTGTGACGACCATGGACCTTATGCAACCACACAAACGTGCTCATCATTACACCCTCTACAAATGAGGGGTTTTCCTCTCTTCTAGGACTATTGCGAATAAAATAAAATCAACTGACAGGTCAGAGTTATACATATATATATAGATTTTCACCGTCCTCCTCTGATAGGGTCCTGCTCCACAGCTCGGCCCCTGTGTTGGCTGCATATTTGGTGGATGAGTAAGGAATGTGGTTACATGCCTCAGACGTTAGTTATGATGGAGCTCAGGCTCCACAAGAGAAGGCGGGTGCAAGGGGAGGTAGCAGCTCACGGCAAGTGAGCTCATTCACCCTCCGTGCGCGACGAGAGATCGCAGCTCCGTCATCCTTTTTGCAGAGAGACAGGGGAGGAGGGACTAAGAGGGAGGAGCCTCGGCTCGCAGCTGAGCCAATGAGAGCGGAGGGAATCGTAGCAGCAAAACAATAGTGGGCTGCTCTTCTGGCGGTGGACTCAGAGACAGAGAGTGCAGTCAGAGAGACACACACAGACGCTCTGTGAACCAGCTGCAGGCAGATTACATCTGGGTTATATACATACAGACGCCCGCGTCACCTTTCCTCTTTTTCTGCACGGGTGTCTGTTTTCACAGAAATACCAGACTCGTGCATTGATGCCGAACCTTTTGAGGAATTTTTGCGCTCTTTTCGTGGGATTCTGGTGGACCTGAGGTATTCTGGACTATCTGTTGTGGTTCTTGGTCACCACCTGGGATCTGGAACCCACTGACTTTCACCAGAATTGATCACAAGTAGGAGTTTTACCTACACACAGCGCGGGGACTCATCTTAATCAGTCCTCCGTGGAAAGCGTTTGTGTTTGGAAGGCTTTTTTGGACATTTCTTGTGTGGCGGAGGCTCGTTTCATCCCTAAAAAAAGGGGGGGATCACCAGAACATTTCCACCTGTGCATTAGCGTGTGCATGAGTGTGACCTGGGGAATGCCTTTGGATGTGATGATTGCCCCAGCGGAGGACTGTTTTTGGCCAGACCTACAGGAAACAAACATGAGGTTGAAGATCAGGGTCCGCCGAATGAAGGAAGGCAGAGAGCTGCGAGGTGTGTATCCACATGACATGGCTGTGTTTTTGTGTTAATAAGTTTGTTATATCTCCCCTTCGTGTTGATCAGGAGGTTAAGGTTTAGGATGTAGGTTATTGCCGCGTTATACAAAGACTGATGCTTTAATGTATTGAAAGGACGAGCCCAGAGGGGTAGCGTTATATCTTATGCATGAGGAGGAAAGCCCCTGCTGATGTTTTCTGCACTGCAGTTGCACGCATTGGCACAGCATTGAAGTATTTCTCTAAATGCCCACACATTCAATTATTTTAAATACATGCACGGGATTAGTCATTATATTTACTGTTAAGACACATTAGCAGATATGTTGTTTCACTGACATGTTGAAGAGACGCCTTTTTACTCAGCCAAGACCGAGAAAATGTGTCCTCTCAGCCTGAAGCCACATTTATGTAAAAGTATAGAAGCTTTTTCTCTCAACTCTTATCAGCTCTGTTCTTTGTGTGGCTCTGCAGGTGTTTAAAAAAATCTCCTTTCTCACAGACTGAGGTAATAGAGAGGAAATTCTTTTCATATGCCACCATGCCATGAATTATGATCTGTGCATGAATTTAAGGAAGCTTGGGGTGATCAGAGGAACTCAAATGTTGGGTAATGCTTCTGCAGTCTTTGCAGGCATATGTGAACGTTTATCAGAGAGCCGGCTGGAGGCAGTTTGCACAGCAGCGCTCAGCACCTGCTCTGGTTCACACTGTTACTGTAGGTGTGTTTCTTTGTGTGCAGGTGCACGTGCTTCATGTGTCAAACTCGCATGCTCGGATCAGATTAGCAAAATAAAAAAATAATAATCACACCCCAGTAGATGAAAATAGAATCGTGCCTGTCGCTGGATATTTTCAGACCTTTCTGCTCAGTTGGCGAGTGAATGTGGGTGAGATTAGGGGAGGATTTACACAGGGAGAGAGCGCTAATAAAATACTAAAATAAGCTGCTGTCAACGCAGATAGGCTAAGTGGTGACGGTAATGAACGGCTTCGCTGTTAAACGGGCAGGCGTGTTTCATCATGCAGTCATTGTCGGCAATTGCCATCATCATCCTGAAGCCCCGCGTGAAAAGGGATGACCTCATCCCTCTACCTCATCTATGCTCCGTCAATCTACAACTGACAGACGCGGCCCACTCTAGCGCTCCCCACTGCTAAAGAAAAAAAATGCACACACGCACCCTGCCATTGCTTCTGCCTTTGTGCAGCTGAGGGGGATATTGTGCAATGATGTCATGTTGGGAGACTGAAGGATGGCAGTGGGGGGGTGCAGGAGGGGGGTTGCCATTGAGATGCTAATGTCCCTTCATAGTGGAGGGGACAGCTGGAGGGCCACAGAGCATGGCGTCATGTCTCCTTCGATATGAAGCTCAGAAGAGAGTGATAGAGAGGTGCAGGGTACTCATTCAGGCAGATCAATGCCCCCCAGGCTGTGTGTGTCTGTGTGTGCCTGTGTGTGCCTGTGTGTGCCTGTGTTTCCATTTACAGATGAGTTAAAGAGGGCAACCGCGAGCGAATGAACAGAGGGGAGGGTTGTATTGACGAGGCAGTCGATTGTACCAGCAGCAGTGATGTAACAGGCCAGAGCCGGCAGGTGTTGTGTGTCTCTGGCTGCCTGGTCAATATCTCCAGGATTCCACTTCCACTAACGTTTGTGTCGAATCACCCACCCACCCCACCTCCCAAACTCAGGTTATACCGGCGAGGAGTCGTCAGTCGCTGCCTGAAAACAAAACCGACGAAGGACTCCACTCTGACCGAGCAGGAGAGGAAAATAAGCAGTTGCATAAGTGATGAAGGAGACAGAGGGAAACGGAAAAAGGAAGCCTCCGCCGCCAAGCCTCGCCGATGGCAACTCGGCGGCCTGTTTCCCGAACATTTTTTTTTCTCAAAATTCAGACTATGTGTTCATAATTAGGTTAGTCACATCCTGTCTATGCATATTTTCCAGTTAGAGTTACAGATGCATGACGCATCCTGTCCCCCCCTCCAAAAAAAGAAAAAATCAAAAAGTACACTTCTGTTTCTTTTCATATTAAACTACAGTGTTGGATGAAACTTGAGCGTTTATCTCCACCGTCGATCCCGCTGAGGTGAACTCATCCGTCCCTGTTGACTTTCTGATGTCATCATCTTCAGAGACAGCCGGGCCGCTGTGTGTCACAGGGTATTTTCAGTGATGTCACTGTGACCGCTTGTGTGTGTGTGTATGTGTGTGCCTTGTGTTCACAGATAGGAATGGCCAGATGTGTCATTGTGGTCCTTTGGGAAACGTGAAGCCTTGTCTCGTTGGGTTATTTGATGTTCAGTCTGACTGTCCTTTGGACTTGTTGTCCCACTTATGCCCCCTCGTGACAGTCGGCTGTCATTAGCATCACCACACTTGACCGTCTGAAGTGTTGGTGAGGTCACAAATAATGCCTTATCTCCATTTATGTCAGCTATGGCTGCGAAGAAGGTGTTGGCAATTGCATTTGGGCTGATGTAATGTTGCTTTAATGCAATAGCAGCTCCAGATCAGGCGGAGGCACTCTTGATGTCCCGATCTGTTATCTCTGACTTCAGTCTCCCGTGATGCCAGTGACCCCCTTACTCACTCATGACATCAGCTGCAGTAATTGTGGCTGTGCCCATGGATATATTTGGACTGGATATTTTTCCAGTTATGCTCACTTCCTTTCATCCATGTAAACCTTAAACAAAATCGCTGTCTCCACTGTGGAACGTCCTGTCTTCTGTCCTTCTAACAACTCTCTAACAATGTTCTTGCAGAAACAGGAAGATTGTCGCGGTGTGATGTCAGGCTTTTCCTGTTGATCTAAGCGTCTCCAGGAACATGCTGCTTCCTCGCACAAGTCCACTTTGACAAATGCTATATGTCATGTCATTATTTTGGCACATGTGTCTCCTTCAGAAGGAGCTTGGGAACTGAGGAACCAGGAAGTAACCCTTCAAAGAACTTCCCTTCCTCCACATGCTTTAGTAATTAGTGACAGCGGAGCACCACCCTTTTATAGGACCACTAGAAAGATGCTGTGGCGGAAATTCTACAGTGAAACCACAATCCAGTGCCAAATTCTGACCTACAAATGGATGTTTATGGTGATGATGTCATCCGCCACACACCGAAGCGCGGCAGCTAGCTTCAGCTGCCTTTTTATATCCTCAAAGTTATCTGACGCCTGTTCTTCCATCTATCCTTCTTTCTCCTTCCTCCACTCTACCCCCCATGTGGAGTGCTGATGTCATTGCTCCTCCAGTTGCCATTAATAGTTGGATACAGACAGATCCTCTGCACTCCGCTCTTAAAGAGACAGCGTGCCCACAATAGATTTGGTCATGAGCGTGTGCCGTCTTCTGCAGCCCAGAGCAGTTGCTGTCCTCCGAACATTTGCAGTTTGTATTTTACAGCTTTTAAGATCTCGTGTGTGTTTAAGGGACAGTCAGCCAGCAGTTGCTACATGCAGTTGGGTGTTTGTTACAATGGGAAGCCGTGTCCTGCCTGCGCTGTGCTGCGTGTGCTACTTTAGAACAGTGATGTCATGTCTCACTCACTCTCACTGCTCTAAGTGCCTGTGTGTGTGTGCACGCCTGTGTCTGCGTGCAAGTGTGTGTGCATGTATTTGCTGTTCGTCCCAGATTGGGTTAGGCAGGGCTGAACCTAGATCAGTTTCTAATATCCTTTCTGGGGCTCAGGGTTTCCTGAAGTACTCTGCTCTCTTCTGTACACTCCCTGGTGAGGTCATTACCCACTCCTTAATACACACATTCCTAACCCCGCCCACTTTGGCGCTCGCCTTGCAGTTACACAACTGAGACTGAATATTGACAACATATTGCTGATGTGATTCTGTCCTTATTTTGTGTGTTTGTGTGGTTGTTGGGGTGGCTCGGGGGGTTACTGGGCCTCTGTCCTGGCCCTGCACCTGTGGCCTCTTTCATTCCCGCAGCCTGACGCAATGGTCTGCTACAGGACATGAGCTCATGCAGGAAACAGAGAGACACACACGCCTAAAGCGGAGCCGCCTGCCTCTTAAAGGGCCACACATACACATTCCTGGCTGCCCAGAAGTTAACCTAGCGTGCACAGACGGCCTCTGTCTTTGCTCCTGTTGCTGGAAGCAGACCCAAACCCCAGACATTGTGGCCTCAGAGAGGCTATAGAGTGTCAGTCTGCTAATGTTCACAATAAGGTCTTTGCAGTTCCCAGCACGAGTATGGCTGTTATAAAAAAGAATAGTGTGTCTAACCAGTTCTGTCCTCTTCTTTCTCTGCAGGAGGTTTTGCTGCATTCTCCTCCTGTTTTCCCGGCCTGTGTGAAGGGAAACCTGCCACAGCTCTACCTATGAGCCTGTCCCAGCCCTGTTTGCCTGTGGCTAACGTTGGGCCCACACGAATCCTGCCGCACCTCTACTTGGGCTCGCAGAAGGATGTGCTGAACAAGGTACAAATTGGGTGTTTTATCCAGGTCACCCAAACCTCACTGTCCTTCCATCACAACGGGACAACCCTGAACTGACTTGATCTTGGTCTCCGCAGGACCTCATGGCTCAAAACGGAATCACCTATGTGCTCAACGCCAGCAACACCTGTCCTAAGCCAGACTTCATCAGCGAGGGCCACTTCATGCGCATCCCAGTCAACGACAACTACTGTGAGAAATTGCTCCCCTGGCTGGACAAGACGAATGAATTCATCGGTAAGATGAGGCGGAGAGCAACGTCATTTGATACAACGTTGTTGTGCTCACGTGCTGCTTTGATAACAATAGCAGCAAGTACACCACATCCGTCCTGATGACCCCCCTCCTTGTGTTCTTCCAGGAAATGCTAGTTTACGTTGAACAGATGTTGATTGTCTGCATAGATTTTACTAAAGATGTGTATTCATACCTGTCCTCCCACAGACAAAGCGAAGGTGTCAAACTGCAGGGTCATTGTGCACTGTCTGGCTGGAATCTCACGCTCGGCAACCATAGCTATTGCATACATCATGAAGACAATGGGCTTGTCATCAGATGATGCCTACAGGTGAGCTTGGCCCTCCCACCAACCTCCCACTGAGCTAAGGTTACAGTATCACTAGGCCTTTTTCTCAGCCTTCCCCTAGTTCTGAGAATCAAATCAGGCAGAAAATGTGTTGTATCAGCAATGTTGATCACTTTTGCGGCGCCGGTCTATATTCACCGTCCCTCTCTTGCTTCCAGATTCGTCAAGGACCGCAGACCGTCCATATCCCCCAACTTTAACTTCCTCGGTCAGCTTCTGGAGTTTGAGAAGGAGCTCCGTGTGCTGCAAGCTCTAAACTCAGACGACAAGATCTCTGAAAATAAGGCTAAGCAAACCTCAGAAGTCAACGGAGTCAATGGCTTTGAGATGAACGGTCACCATAGCAACCACGACTCATCTGCGACAGAGCCAAATATGCCACCAGAACCTAAGCTGTCGTCGCCCACCTCACTCCAGCAAGGCTTTAATGGTCTGCACCTCTCTGCGGAGAGGATCATGGACACTAACAGGCTTAAGCGCTCCTTTTCCCTAGACATTAAGTCAGTCTACACCCCCAACAGTCCCCACTGCCTGGGCCTGGCACCCGCGCACTCTGAAGACGTCCCAAAGCTCTGCAAGCTCGACAGCCCGGGAACGGGCACCACCAACGGCGTTTGCTCCCAGTCTCCCATTCTGGACAGCCCCAGCCCCTTAGACTCGCCATTTCCCTCCCCGGGCAGCGGTGGCAGCATTGGAGGCCTACGGTCCGGTTCTTCCTCTTCCAGGCCGAGGAGAAAACCCAAACACTGCTCTGCCAGTTCCCCAGTTCATGCCCAGCTGCACCAACCCCCACAGTCACTCAGCTTGTCACTGGACGGCAAGAGCCCGGGTCTGGACGAGAACCTTAAAGGCTCTCTGCTCCTGTCGCTGCCCTCCCTGCCAACCATCGGCTCTGGGGCCATGTGGACCAAACACAGAGACACTGTCCAGGCCACTACTCCTGTTACTCCTGTCACCCCGACCACAGATGCCCCCTGGCACTTTGGGGCCGAGGAGGGCTTTGAGGGAGGTATGGAACTGGGCGGAGCCGGCGTGGGCGACAGGGAGGAGACGTCGGTGAGGTTCGGGAGCAGTTCCGCATACGTGGCGTTTGGGTGCAGCGAAGGGGTTCGTCTACAAGACAAATCTCAGAGGGAAACTGCCCCAACGACACAGACACAGAGAGACCACCGAGACACCAGCGGACCAGCGACGGACAAGCAGTTCAAGCGGCGCAGCTGTCAGATGGAGTTCGAAGAGGGGATCTCTGAGACGCGAACCCGGGAAGAGCTGGGCAAGATTGGCAAGCAGTCGAGCTTCTCTGGGAGCATGGAGATCATTGAGGTCTCCTGACACATAATGGAGGCGATCCTAGCTTCCCGTCTGGGGACGAAAAGGGACCTTGTTGGAGGGAGAACAGGAAGAGGGCATTTAAGAGGTGCCCCCTTTTGGACAGTGTTAAAGACTCAAAAATGAGTGGACAAATCAATATTGGTCGTGAAGAGGTCCAGCAGACAAGCTGACTTTCACCCCCGAACTGACAGAACCTGCGATATGGTGCTTAGCAGACCATAACTACCATGAACTCTTACATGGACGGACAAGCGGAGGACAGTAAATTTAAGCAGGTGACTGCAGGTACGAAGAGCTCGGAGAAGCTCGGAAAAATAAACAGAAAAAAACCCAAATGTCGTGTTGCATCCTTCCTACACAGACTATCTCCTCTGAGCGCATGCCTGTGGTCAGAAATGGCGTGCTTGTGATTCAAACTGAGCCCCATCTCTTCTTCAAAGCTGCCCCCCCCCCCCTCAAGTGACAGAACACCTCAGTCCTCTCCTTTCTTCCCTTTGACTCTTCCGGCAGCACAACACGAACAGCAGTATCGGTGCACCGCCCTGTAGCTGAGATCCCTAGCAGGACGTAAGCAAACGGCGGCACTGCGTCCAAACAATGAAGGATCCTCTGTTGCTGAGTTAACGGGCAGCGTCCCCCCCGCCCCCCACCCCTCCCCGAAGCACAGTTTGTCTTTGACTCCCTTGTTTTCAGTGTTAACGGCGTGATGGGAGGACAATTTTGGGATGCTGGTGAAGGTCCTTTTGTGTCCCTTCAGCTGGTTTATCCAACCCCCTTCGGTCACCACCCGAGCATGCACCAGAGAGGCTGACAACAGACAAATTCTATACATTACATACATTACTCTATATATAAATTTTAATGGACTTCTAATGGAAGTTTTGTTCACTTTGAGTTTTAATTTATTGTATTTGGTTCATTCTGGCAATGAGAAATAATATAATGTTTTGTGAATTTCTTTTCTTTTCCTCTTATGTTGAATGATTATTATTATTATTATTTGCTGTATGGTATTTATGAACACACACAAATACACACATTGGACAAAATCAACAAACAATATGTGCTGTTCCTTCTTTGAGATGCGTGAAGTTTGATTGATTTTTTTATTTTTTATTTTCTTTGCACCTTTATGCTTTCTGATAACCAACTTCATTTACTCCTGACACTCCCAAAGCCAGTTTATTTAGTACAAATATAATCTTTGTTGCTTATGTGGAGGACACAGGCTTCCTCAGTGGACACGTCCATGGCAGCCACATCTCTGTTTTGGCTCTTCTACAGTCCGGATTCATGTTTCTCACACACGAGGGCTCGAGCGTCGGCTAAAAAAAGACCTTTGTTTGCCTGCAGATGACGACGGACATGCTAACGATGCTCGTGTGCGGTTTAATGAGGGCTAGACTTAGAGCTCAGAGTTAGAACTCTCACCTCCGAGCCAGCAAGGGATCATTATCGCCATAGCTCATCCCACCAAAGCTGAAAACAACACACACAAGCACGCGTTCATACATTGCGTTATATGCATTTAGATATGTTCCCACGCGTGTCAATGCCCTACACACATGCACACACACCCTTATGTTCATTCTCAGGGGATCCTTCAGTGAGCCAAGCCCGACAGTGGGCACACAGCTGCTGGTACATCAGCACAACGCATGTCTGTAAAGCTCCCTTGCGTTTTTTTTCTTTTTTTTTTTACTATTTCCAAAGCTTTGATTTCCAAACGAAAACAGCATAACATTGAGAGAAAAAAAAGTTGAGCTCAAATAAATGAAAAATTTAGCTCTCCTGGTGTGAGAGGATTATTTATTTATGATGTAAATGTGTTGTTTTTTTCCTCCCCCCTTCCACCCATTATTATCTTCCTTTCCTGGTGATTTCTGACATTGGGCTGCTGCAGCTGAAGTAATTTAAAGAGTGATTTCCGTGTTGCCCCAGGCCTCCGTAACCATCCCCTCCTGACTTTTTTTTAAGAAAAAAAATGTTAGAATTATTTATGACATGTAAGAAGGATGATGCAGGCTGTCCCATTTGCTAAAATGTTATCTATTATTATTATTATTATTACTATTATTCTGTTATGTAAATAGCAACAGTGATTAGACGAGTTTTTAAAAGAAAATCCTGATACCTTAGGCTGCTTGACGCAAAAATACCTCAGGTTCTATTGAAAGGCTTTTCCTTCCCCTGTACATGTTTTGTGAAATGAGACAAGAATACAGACATGACAAAATACAAACCCTTCTCTGCTTCTTCTGTATGTGTGTGTGTGGGTGTGTGTGTCTGGGGGGTCCACTTGCTCCAGTTTGCTGACAGGATGATGAATTATTAAAATGACGCTCTCAAAAAATAAGCTATGATGTAAATGCGATGTTAATCTGACAAGTTCAATATTAACCACCCCACAGTGGGCGTCATGGTCCCGTCCTGTCCGATTTCTATTCATTTTTATCAGACACTCTCTCTAGAAACGTTGAGCCTCAGCCCTGTTTGGAGGTTCATGGATCACTGAGACAAAACAGAAGATAAACACCCAATGCATACTGTACATCCGTGACTTCAAACCAAGCTAAGTTTATTTTTTATAGCACATTTTAAAAAAAAAAACAGTGGACCAAAGTGAATAAAGTTAAAAATACCCGCTCCCTCGTTAATGAAATTACATTGGACTAATTTACCACCTGAAAAACAGGAGACGTGTGCGACAAAGAGAGGTCTGTGTCCCCTGAGGACACAGAGTACACAAAATAACAGCAACTCTAAAATGGATGGATGTGTGTGTGTGTGTGGGGGGGGCATTGATTCTGCAAAGACAGTTTTGGTTTCATGATGTCAGCAGCTCCGCACATACAAACACCCCTCTGACAGAGAACTGACGTACACAGGTGTCAGGGGGTGAAGACAAAGGTGAATAGCACACACACACAAACACACACACACACACACACACAACACAGATGGCCCTGATTATTTTCACCAAGCACAATGTTGCTTTAATGACTGTTTGACAGAGTCCAAAAGCAGACAGGCAAAGATAATGGCATTACCAGCATCTCCAGCTGGGTCCTCCTGCTCACCCACGTGCGTGCTTGTGTTTTTATGACCCTTTTGAGAATTCTCTGCAGCGGGACCACCACGCTATTGGAATAATAAAGGTAAATCTAACACCGGCCCATCATCTGTGTGTGTTCTTCTCCTTGATCTTGGCAGATAATCTTGTCATAACACAGCTTCTCCCTCTGTGCGCCTGTTTTCACGTGTCCTCAACTTACCTTTGCATCTGTAAAGGAGGCAACCTGCACATCTGCAGCCACCTTCCCAGGCCTGATGCATTTTTAAGGTTTAATTGGCAGCATATCCCTGAGTGTGTGTCGCCCCTCTCCCGCCGGCTGATGGGTGCCAGGCCTTCTGCATGGAAACAGTTAGGAAGTGTTACGTCAGCAGGTTGCAGTCTTCCCATCCGTTTTTCCACGTTTTCACATAACAGGCCCACTTTCTTCTCCTTCTTTAATCCACGCTGCTTTTTCCCCCCTCAAACATCCATCTCCGGCTCACACTCATTACCCACATTTACTGCTCGAAAGTTGCGTCAGCAGCATTCCGCACTTTTCCACGCGTCACCAGGGGTGACTGACTCCAAGCAGCATTTCTCACCCCCTTTTTTTTGTTCCATGGAAAACTCTTGTCCTTATATAACCCTGGAGCCTGGCTGACTGCTTGTCCTACTAGTCTTCTCCTTCTCGTCCTCTCGCTCATCCCAGTCTGTAATGCAGTGGGGGCTGAAACTCCACTTTGGTGGGCTGGAAGATGGCGCCAGCCCACAGCAACAACAGCCTCAGTATCCAAACTCTGCTGCTGCTGCGGTTGTTGTTGTTGTTGTTGTTGTGCAGTGAGAAACAGCCCCTCCAGGAGAGCATCCCAGCCCGGAATGGGCGCAATAATCCCACCAGCTCTCCACAAGCTCCTGAACTGACCTGCTTCTATCTGGGATCATGTTGTTTTGGTTACCAGTCTACAGGCTTTAGATGATCAGTTACTGTCTATTTATTGTTGTCATGGTGACCCATTACAGCATGTCCTGACCTGACAACAAAGACTGGAGCTATCTGACATCTGCCGCCTTGGTCCTGCTAGCGCTATGATTAATACATTTAACATGATGCTCAGTGTTCATGATACAGTCTTGGAGCCCTGAACATGGTGGACCCTCAGAGTCCAGAGTTTACCCCCATCCAGCGGATGGGGGGAGGGATAAACAATAAACTGGGAGGATCAGCAGAAGACATAGTGTGGATGTCAGGAGCCATCTACAGATTTCAGCAACATTATGACATGAAATCAGGTTTTGGAGACAGAAATAGGTCCATATTTTCACATCTGTGACCATGTGAGGATGTGTATCGTCTCGGTCCATCAGGGTGTTGGAATAAATGATAACAGACGCTGATCAGACAGACAGGTTACGTAACTGACTGCTGCCACCTGCTGCTGCTAGAGGCAGAGCAGGGAGGTGGCGGCTGATCAATTGGTCCTCTGGTCGGTCCAGTCACAGGTCCGGCGTGCATCATTCGGCCTGTGTGTGTGTGTGTGTGTGTGTGTGTGTGTGTGTGTTGCTTACTTAAGCGGTTATTTGTGCTGACATTTGTCTCTTTCTTCCCAAAAGGTACAACACCAAATCTCTATCTCTGTGTCTCTGTCTCTCTCCCCCCTCTCTCCCTCACTCTCTCCCTCTCTCTCTCTGTCTCTCCCCCCTCTCTCACCCTCACCCTCTCCCTCTCTTTCTCTCTGACTCCCTCTTGCTATTAGTCGACGTATCACATATCTCAGCGTCTGCAGCTCAGAAACCACATCCAGGGACCACCACAGAAGAAGACAGCATCTCAGGTGGATGTGGCGTGCCTAACAGCAGGGCAGACGTTGCCTCATCTCACACCAAAGTTTGTCTGCAGTCATCTTTGACTTTGGCACATGAGCTCATGTGGCACGTTTCCATGGAGACTGCAAACAACGTGGACCATCATTTGAAGGCCACACCAAACACAAGTGACCACACGATTTTTATTTTCTTTTAATTCAATGGTCCTGTTGGGACCTGAATGGAGCTAATCGAGCTTACTGTTGCATGGGAGGTTTCAGGGATCGTGGGTAACTTCTTTGATCCTATATGGTGCGGAATTTAATCATCAAAGCTAAAGGAAGCCCAGTTGAATTTTTTAAACTTGTTCTCGTCGGCAGGATGACTGAGAACATTCACAGGATGGTTTATGATGTGGACCTGGTATCTAATCCCCCTTCCCAAGCTTAACCTAGCCTTGATTCTTATGTTCAGCCACCTACAACAACAACAACACCAACCTAAACCAAAGTCCACCCTTTAAACCCACTCCCAATCCTCAACTGGACCTTTAAAGTTGGCGGGACAGCTAAAATGTCCATATTTTTCAATGAAATGTGCGTGGAAATGTGTGTTGGTCCTCACAATATATCACATAAAAGAATGCACACTTCTATCTTTGTGGAGGACTTAATGCATGACCCAACCCCTCAACCTAACCATCCTAACTATCTGACTAATCCTAATCCTAATCCTAATCCATAACCCTGACTCTGACCTAAACCCTCAACCTTTGATGTTGATGTCTTAACCTTCAAACGGTCCTCTGAATTTTTGGGGGCCAACCAAAATGTCATCATTTCCCATAAATGTCCTCACATTGCAAGTACACACACAGACACAGACACAGACACACACACACACACACACACACACACACACACAGTGGGGTGTTTGTGGCTGCTACTCTGTTATCATTTCTCTCCTCTCTGCTCATGACCTCAGAGCCACATGTGAGCTATTTTTGTAGCGTTGCCTCCAGCTGAAAATTACGTCATGTCTGATTTACATCAAACATGGAAAAAAAAACCAAAAAGAGCATATTTTCGCCGAGCGATGTGCACGGAAATAACAGTCAAAACAAAAGAGGATGTTTGACTGTTCTGAGGATGATGATGAAGCGTTTCACCATCTTCTGCTTTTCAGTCTGCAGAGGAAAAAACCAGAAACTTTTCTCAGTTTTGTAACTGTTAAAATTGCTAGTTTTTCTTCTCGTTTGTGGTACAAGCATGGTGTTTCTTTCTCTGTCTTTATTTCTTTCTTTCTCTTTCGTCTTTTTTCTTTCTCTCTCTCTTTCTTTTTTTCACAGCGCTGCAGTCAGGTAGGTCGACAGACATCAGTAATGTGTGTGGCTAACACTGACTCATCGCGAAGACATCAGGCGTCAGTGTGGAGCCAGCAGTAACACACACACACACACACACACACACACACACACACACACACACACACACAACACACACGCAGACTTGATGGTGCCGACAGTATGAAATTCAGTAACGGCATCACTTTATGTTTTTGATCATTACTGAGAAGTTGATGATGAGCTCAGATCCATAAGTGTAACCACAGTAAACTCAACTCACACACACACACACACACACACACACACACACACACACACAAACATACGCACGTACGCCCACACAGACACACACACATTATCCATGTGGAGATAGATTATAATGACTGTTATATACTCAAAATCCATCTTCTCTCATATTTAACAATTATGCAGTTTGCACTATTTTGATTTGGGGGGTTCAATTGTCGCACACACACACACACACACACACACACACACACACACACACACGTGACAAATCTGAAACTTTATTTTCTGACAATCCAATTTGTCATCACCATCTATCATTTGTTGTTGGGGGGTACAAAATGTCTTTTAATCTGCAAAAGAAAATAACACCCTGTACTGTTACGATTTGATTTATTTAAGCACACACACACAGACACACACAGACACAGACACAGACACCCACACACACGTGCCTCATTGCAACCATTAAACATTCATTATTCATGCAAGAGTAATGTGAGGTGTCTCCATTTTAATGCCTCCTAATGGCTTTTTGAGTTGCTGCTGGCAGCGATGAATAAATCATATTAGTCACGCTGAGGCCAAAACCTCATTCTCTTTGTCATTATGTCAATCTAAAAGTGTGTTTCTGTGTGTGTGTGTGAGTGAGTGAGACAGACATGTTGTGGGGAGGCGTCAGATGAACTGATCCCATAGCCGCTCCGGCAGCAACGATGACGTAGAATCTATCGACTCCGGAACCGTTGGTATTGACAGGTAGATGAGTTTCAGGAAGTGACCTTGGCTAACTCGGTTCGGCACCTGAATCAGGCCCATCTCGTTTTACCGCTGAGCGCATCACTGGCACCAGCCGTCTTCATGAAAACAAGCTCACAAGAGGCAAATATAGTCCACGGGCCTGAAATCTGCACCACAGAGAAGGCGAGGAAGAGGAGACAAATGCTGATCTGGGGCCTTTTTCAGTGTAATGCATCTAAAATGATGTCATGTTTGGAGACCAACACAAAAACCCCTAAAAAACTACAACTAAATGATCATAAAAACACAATTGTCCATGTGGAGATAGATTACAATGACTGTTTTATACTCAAAAGGCATATTTTCTAATATTTAACAATTATGCAATTTGCCCTAATTTGATTTGGGGGGTTCAACTGAAGCACATATAATTAGACACTAAAATAAGAACAGACAGATACCAAGTGAACTTAAAAAAAATTTAAAATCGCTTTCACACCTGCTGCCTGTCGTGTTTTGGAATGTGCACGTTAAAGGCAAAACAATGTTTTTTTCTCTCAAACATGTAAATTACAACCGTTTTAACTAAAGTGTTAGTTTTCATTACGTCTACAGTACAACTGATAGATATTAGACTTGGAAACCAGTAAAGGTGATGAACACATATCAAACACCGCCCTCGTGTGGCTCTTTGCGGCGCTGCATCAGGATGGAGCCCCACGGCTCCGCAACTGTCAATCAAACGCCCGACTCCGCCTTCCTTCGACCTGATTGGACGCAGCCAGAGCGCCGGAGTGACGGAGAGCCAATCAGGTGCCTCTGCCTCCTGTTAACAGGGCTCTACCGGGTTGGCCTCTATCGCCTGTGCGCTGCTGTTATTTATAGAAGCCGAGGTTAGGAAGACGAATGCAGGGGATGGGAAGAGAGGGGGAACCCGGGGGGTAATGCTCTGGCAGACAGAGGAGGAGGCCGAGCAACCGCAGGGAACGGGCACATCGTCCCTACCTTTATTTCACGAGAAAATTGAATAAAATAGGAAAACTAAGACTGGAGACCGCTTCTTAAAGATGGTGGGTTCAGATGTGGAATTATGAAGAACAGGATTAAGTTAACCCCAAAACAACGGCCCCTAACTAGGAACAGTCAAATATCAGCCAACTCTTTAAATCATTGGGTGTTAATTTCCCGGATCGATGACCGAGATCCACACAAACCGATCAGTGTTGAGCAGGTCCCGTCTGCAAATCGTTCAGATACATGGGTAAATATTCCTGCCGGTGCCTGTGATATATCTGGCCGTAGCTATAACTGCCCTGTTGGCCCAGGATGGGTCAATGAGCACAAATACCCTCCTGCGTGAATTTATGGCGACATGCTCCGAATGAGTCTGGGTGCGGGCAGCTCTTATTCTGTTCCGGACTGTGCTTTATTATGATGAAAACCACTAAAGTCAGAGACCCGGGCAGATTAACTGGTGCCTCTATTGACCCCCAAACCACCACTCTGTGCGCACCGTGTCACTTTAGATTCCCGTCAAATCCAGCGGCACACAGCAGACTGCAGATCTGTGCCCACAGGCCCCATCTGCACCCTCGGACTGGTGTAAATGAATCCCAGCGTTTGGTGTTTTCGTCATCAAAACGGATTTGAAATGTGAATCTGAGCGTCAGACTGGCACCGCGTACATCGCCGTTAATAACAACCCTCTCCTCCTTCTCTGCACATTTAATACATTAAAATAATGCCCCGGGGAATTGTGACAATAAAACGCCGCCGCCTTTTAGCCGGAATCGTCGCAAAGACTTGTAAAAAAGAAATGATCTGAGTGCATCCGTGCCGACGCAGCCCTGCGTGACGCGCTCTTTACGCACAGGAGAGGCTGAGTGGGTCGGCTCTGTGTTTACTTCCGGACTCCAATTTAGACTTCGCTCACACGCCAGTGGCTCCAGTGGAGGTTCAGGCGGTCAGCTAGCCGAACGGGGCTTCATGACGGAGGTTACCGGGTTGATCGCATCCTTCCAGAGAAGCCTCGCTTCGGCGCCGCTTGCACATCGGACACCCGATTCAAAGCAGACCCGCGGATCTTCCTCGCCGTGCTCCGCTCGTCTGTCTGGCTCAAAGTCAACCAAGGCACTTCTTTCATCGGCTAATAGGCTGATCTGTGCAAACTGTCACTTGATGATCTGAGCTAACCGAGGATCAAAACAAGGACAATCGCTCCAACTTCCCAGCGGCGTTTGTGTTTGACCGGGCAGCGGGGAGAGACGCGGGCCTCGGGAAGATCGACGGCAGCCGGGGACCAGACAACGACCGGGGCGGCGAAGGTGGTGGCTGGATAATCAAGGGGGTCGCCTCCAGCTCCTGGTGGATTTATCCCCTGCCAGCTAACGTTAGCTAAGCTAGCTACAAACAGCGCCATGGATTGGTTAATGGGGTGAGTACCGACAGCTAACTCGCTTAGCCAGCTTGTTCTCCCGTGTCAGTTCGGCTGCGCAGTCTTTCTGATGCCGGTCGCGGCAAATTCACAGCGCAGCCTTTGACGCCGCCACGGTCGCCATTAGACAGCCGCACTGTCGCCTTGGTTCATGCCCGCTTCCAACCTAAACACGCCAGCGTAGCCACAAGCGAGTAGCGCGGTGCTTAGCTTAGCCTCTTTTAGCTTAGCTTTGCTATGAGAGCTCGGTACCAGAACTGGAAGCGGTCTCACCCAACAACGCTAAATTAACCTAATGTTATCTTAGGACAAGCGGTATAGTGGGGCATATTTATGGCTCGCAGCTATTTAGCGAGCGACGGCACTGTCCCGTTTAGGTCATGGGACACGGGGACAGTTAGTCGTACAGGGTGCATATTTATAGGGCTGATTAGAGTGAAGGGGCTAACATTAGCAGCCCTTCAGACCCGCTACCGCGGCGGTGCCCGGGGTCACTTTATTCCCTTTGCAAGGTGCGCTCCGTTAGCTCAAAGGCTAACCCAGCGTTACCTAATATGCTACATTCTGGACGTGACAGTGATAAAGTATTAACGCAAGCGGCTCCTCTGTTTGAGACGAGTCAGATTGGATGAATAATGCATTTCCAATAACGGCAGGTACAGCGTTCAGTGGGAAAAGGCTGGAGAGGATCGGTGCGATGCGTTTTCTGTCTTTATTTGGAGCCCGTCAGACTCCCCTGCTGCTCATTTACCACCTTTGACTGTGTGTGAGGGCAATTGACTGCTGTTAAATGAGATTATATAAAGAAATCATATTACAGAAGAGACTTTGGTCTCTGATTCAGTAACCGTCCAGCCTGCAGCGCACTATAAAGCTGTGTGTGTATTTACATTGCAAACGTATTATCTGGTCAGGGCACAAGTCATATTTGCTTCTAAGTAAAGGAGGGAGATCATTTGTGTGTTCTTAAAGGTCTTTAACTTCCTCTCAGGGTGAGCTTTAAGGTCTCTGCCACCTCTGGACATCCAGAGGATCTCCTGTTTCAAACACACCATTAAGTCTTTTAAAGCCACAAATGGCCTCCACTAGTGCAGGTCTGTCTGCTGCACGCCGGAGATGTTTCCTGTAATGACTTCACCGGGCTTTGCCGGATGGCAGCTGCACTTTGCGAGCGCGTGGGGGCCAAGGAGAGGAGAGGAGAGGTGGAGGCCAGCTATCCAGGGGTGGTTCCTCGCCCGGGTGACACTGTAGCCCTGAGATAAGGCCGTGGCCCAGCAGATCGGTGCCCGTCAGGAGGTCTCACGTGGCCTCGTGCTGTTTTTCAGGTCCCCTCTCAGCTGTAGCACGTGTTGTGGCCTCCACTTCCTTTTTCATTTCCACCTCCGTCGCGCACGTGTAATGTCGGGCTTTTCTTTTGGCGGTTTGAGCCGTCAGCTGTCTGTTAGGAATTTAGCAGCCGAAGCGCGGAAGGTGGACGGGCGCGCCGGGTGAAGAGGTGTTTACGGTCTGCGGCGAGGCTTGCGAGGAGCCCGTCGTGGGTCTCGACGCCTGGCTGCAGGTTGAAGCGGCGCTGGCTTCCGTTCGCATGCAAAGCGCATCCGACTGGCGTCCGGCGGGCGCCACTGATGGCGAGGAGGCTAGGAACGCGTTGACCAAGCACGCAGTCGCCCCGAATGGAGGCCTCGGGCGAAGGACGCCGGAGCCAGGAGTGATGGAGAGGGCGGGAAAAAGCCTGAAAGTTTGATGAGCGAAAGAGTGGAATCTGCTGAGATTATGGGATTACAGGATGCCTGGAATCTAATCCCGCACGTATTTGCAGCCTCTGTTGTAGCGTTTGTTTTAGAAAGAGCAGTTTTGCTTTAGTGAGTGAGCTCATCTGTCAGGCTTCAGTACCAGACGAGGCGTTAGTGCCTAAAACCTGCCCCCCCTCTTCTCACCGCCGGGCTGAACGGACCGGCTCTGACAGATGTTTAATCCCACGCTCGCTTTTGAGTGATGCAGCGCTTGATGCCAAACGGAGGGCGAGGCGCCGGCCGCCGAAGGGGGGCGCAACAGTAGGAAATTGTCAGGATTAAGAGCGAAGAGCAGCGTTATTGACGCCCGAGCAGACGCCCGTCGCCCCGAGTTACGAGTCCCCGTGTATCACCTGGGGTGACCACTGGAGGCGCTACTTTCACGGTGCCGTCAGATCAGTTTTAGCTAATAAAACACTGTCCTGCTGACGCTGGTGCAGTAAAGTTGGGAGCGCTGGAGGATGGACTGGATTAATGGACGCTAATTTAGTGTCTGGATTTGGGTTTACGTGGGCACTTTATCACGTGGCCAAGGAAACGGATGTTCAACGCTACGTTCTCCCACCGTAGCCTCTCTGCTCCTTTGGCCAGATTGAGACAGATCTCTACATTGGTGGGACTGGTTTGTGATCCAGTTTACTGCAGCCGGTTCCTGAACCCCTGAGACTTGTGTCCTCATGGTTTATTGGTCAAAGCTTGAATTGAAAAGGCGTTTATGACGTTAGCGCAGTTTAGATTAGAGCAGCCATTGATTAATTATCCGGGGGGGGGGGGGGGGGGGGATAATAAGCTAAATATAACTTTCAGCCCGTTAACTGAAGTCTCGCTAATCTTTATTCAATCGTTTCTTTAAAAGAATTATTTAACCTGATTAAAATATGGAAATCTTGGTCTGGCGAGCGTCACTGTGGGAAAATCTGCAGTCAGTTGCTATGTTGGTGTGGGTTTTTAACCCGGCGCCTTTGTCCTCACGCAACCCCACCGCCTCTTCTTCATATTTGCACGCACGCACGAAAGTGCACGTGGTTTCCGCGGCCCAGGTGTGTGTGTCCGCCGCTCGTGTGGCAGATGAGCTGCTGGTAATGAGCGGTGACGGAGGAGCTGGAGAGCAGAAACAAACTGCTGCCGCCTGCGCTTTTCGTTCTGACTGTGAGCCGAACCCACCCCAGAGGTGCTCGGCTAGCTCGTTAATCGAGAGCAAGGAGCACGTGGAGCGTGCCCGTGGTGGAGGCGCGTCCCAAACGTGTCTGGACGCGGAGGCCGATGTTACACAAACGGGGAGATTAGGCCGGTATTTGAGCCCGGCGCTTCCTGTTGGGTCGCCAGTGGCGGCGGTTGACTCTGCTAGCTTAAACGTCGCAGCGTTGGTAGCGGTGGTTGGGGGGTTTTCTACCCCCCCACTGGCTCCCTGTCCTGGTCTCTGCCTCCCACCGTCTCTGGGATGAGATAATGATGCGTTGAGACGTTTGCGTGCTTGACTGCTGTCTGAGCTGGAGCGCTCGGAGGGCAGCTCGCCAAAGACAATAAATAAATAAATAAATCAGGGGCAGTTGTGGTTGCACTCTGCTTCTAACGGATCCAGTTGAAAGCAGGCCTGTCCTCGTCCACCACCCTTGTCCTCAGACTTCAGGTTTGACGATGAAGAGCTCAGCGCCACAGCTCGGTCTTCAGAGGTGTCGGTGACTTCAGGTTTCACAGGAAGGTGACACCAGAGCCGCGTCTGGATCTAGTAACGCGTGAAGCGCCTGTGGCTGGGGTGTGTTTGTTGTGTGTAAAAACCTGCGATCTTGTGTTATATTTAGGGGGTTTTTCATCGCTTTTGTTTGTGACCTTTTTTCCGTATTGCCGAGCTAAGCTAAGTTGCTCCTCAGCTTTTTTTCCCCCCTCTCTGGTTGTTTCTGTCAACTTCCGTAACGTCTGTGAGACACTGAAGAAAATACGGGTCCATTTTGTCCTTTGTTTCCGAGGAAACGGGACAAATTGGGGCCTTAAAAGCAACTGTCGCCGTGCTACATGTTCACGCCGCTCACTTTACAGGCTCCTGTTTGTCCAGCAGGGAATCCTGACCGTCTGAGGACGCAGTTCTGTGTTCCGGAGCGTTCTGGGATATCAGCGTGCATCACTGAGGCTCCATTCAACGGTTTTTATGGAAGCGAACAGCCTCAGAGCCAGATCACACAGCTCTGCTGAGCGAGGACTTCTCGGCTCTACTGGCTTCTCTCTAGAGATGTTGCACTTCCCTCTTATCCTTTCCTCTGCGGCAGTACGAGATACCGGAATGACTCGGCAGTTTGGAAGTGCACAGGCAGATAATTGTTGCCTCTGAATGCGGGCACGCCCTTTAGCTTAATACCCGCTCGTTTATGAAGACGCTTGTTAGCTTAGCTTAGTTTAGCCGGAGCTGGCGGTGGTCTGGACGGTTCATCCAAACGGGCCCTGTCACAAGAGATTGGACACAAAGAATAATTGTTCCGATTAAAGAAGCGCTCGTGCAAACATGCTCCCGTGTTTATTATGAGGCGGTAAAAGGTGTTTTCTGTCAACACCAGATTATAGCGCCGCGAACTGGAACTACCGCCCGGCAACCGCGCTGTTTCGTAACGACTGCAGCCAGACGGAGGGGGAAGAGGCGGACAGAGGTCAGGGAAGGTCACAGCCAATCATCCACCCCCCCCCTACGCCCTTCTGTGTTTACTCATCACCCAAACGAGGACACTGTCGGAGCGGCCGCGCCGGACCCAGTTTAAATGGGTCCATTCAGGAGACGGGCTGGCCTCCAGAGGCCTGCGAGCTGCTGCTGGTCTGTCAGGGAGGATCATGTTCATGGTCCACTGCCAGCTAAGGCTGTCTCAAGACTTTTAGCCAAAACAGGGCGACCCCCCCCCCCACCCCCACCCCGCAGGAGGAAGTAGCGCTGTTGTTGTTGCCGCCCTGATTCATGGCTACGGACACCCCTCAGAACACGTGGGAGGTGCCGTCTCCGAGTTCATGTCGGGACGCATTCCCTGCCCGTGTAATCGGGATGTTTCTCTGGAAGAAAAGCTAAAGAGGGATGAAAAGAGTCCCTCCCGATCGGTGTCTGGAGGACAGGTTTAGGCGATGGATGAGGGGAGAACGCCTGCGGGGCTCCTGCTGGCCTGCTGGCATCAGTTTAAAATGGCTGGGCTCGTTCTCGGTGGCTGCGGCTGCGCTGGAAGGCTGCTCGCAACGTAATTGGATTAGAGATCAGCACGGCCGGGGAAGTGGAGCGCTGGCGTTTTAAAAGCACCCACCTCAGGCTCTCATTCATCTCTGAGCTGGCAGCAGCCCACCTGTGTGGGAGCGCAGCCGCGCACGGCGATCGGTCCGTGTCGTGGCTTCGCTAAATGTGATTGAACTCAAAACACAGGGCGGAGGGACTGAAGGCGATCCGAACAGGAAGTCGGAGAAGTGAACCATGTGATCGTGAAGCCACGTTTGAGAACGCTTCTCTTAACCTTTGACTTAATTGTGGTCTTCCTGTTTAGCTGCTTTAAACAGGAAGTAGAGGGTATTGTCATGATGCTGAGCATCCTGATTGCCTCATTTACCTCTTTTAACTCCGTAACTTTATCTGCAAGGGTTTTCCTTTCCTCCATCCACTGGAAGAAGTGACCAGTTGTGTGTGTGTGTGTGTGTGTGTGTGTGTGTGTGTTTTTTTTTTTAAAGGGTATAGTTTTCTTCCCGGGGTGCAGAGAAAGGTGTGACACATGACACACGATGAGTGGTGTCGTGGGGCGTGGTGGACAGGTTTAAACAGGAGAAGGGAGGAGGCCACAGATGCCACGTAGAAGTTCACCTATGCTAATTGGTATGCTAGCATATTCACCACAGTCTGCCTAGCCATCTGAGGTAGCGCCCGCCTGTCTGGCAAAACCAGGAAAATCCCAGTACATCTCAGCGCCGCCCTCCTCGTGCAGCGTAACTGGATACGTGGACGCAGTGGAGGGGAGAAATACTGCAGCAGCGATGGGGTGGGTAAGATGAGAGGAAGATGCTACAGACAGGTTAGCACCAGCAGCCATATGCTCCACACGCCTGTGCTCACATTCCTGCCGTATGGCTGTGATTCGCACATATGGGCCTGTACTTTATCACAGGAGCTGTATTGTGCACGTGAACATGACCTTTCTGAAAGCCCTCTCATCAACCAAGGTCTTCTGTGGAACGGCAGATGTTGGCAGCGAGGAAGCAGCCCGGTGGCGCCAGAAGCTGCAGCTCAGAGAAGCTCGGACATCGAGAGGAACAAGGGATAAACGCTGACCTTTAACCCCTGATTAGTTTGGAATGAATCTGGGGAAAAGGCGTAGCGGGGCGAGAGCCCCTGGAATAAAAGGAAGGAGTCCCCTTACAGGAGCGTGGCTCCGGCTCCGACCCACATCTCCATCAGGATCTCTCCACAATCGGCCTTATGCTGGGAGCCGCTGCGTCATATATCAGGGGGAGCGTGCGGAGCAGAACGGGCGACTACAGATTAGAGGTGCTGCTGATTTACAGCATTACAGGCTGTTAGCTGGTTAAATGAGGCCAAGTGAGCGGGCTGCAGCGAGGAGGTGTGATGGAAGAGATTAGCCTACATAAAGAGCGATGGAAGGAGGAGAGCGGCGCCGCGCCGCACCGCGCCGCACGTGCTCTCCTGACCTGTCTTTAAAGGGCTGTCTCGTTATCTTCTGCTGCTGCTTCTCACCTCTGGAGGTGTGGAGGCTGGTTGAAAAGTGGCCAACGGTGTCGTCTGCGGCAGCCATTACGCAACGCCTAAAAGGTCGTGCTGGTCGCTGACAGTTAAACCGGGAAGTTAGCTTAACATGACTAATGCACGGCGCCTCCAGACGTGGCCATAAATTCCGAATTATTTGGAAAAATGTGTTTTAAATTGATGCGATAGATGGTTCAATGTTCC